>NW_009728148.1:0-3179 GCF_000703405.1 Apaloderma vittatum | reverse complement strand
GAAAGAGGTGAAGGTACTTGTTTCTGTTCACAATTTCACACTAATACTTCAAATCTAGATTTATATTGTGCAGCCCTTACAACTTTCAGTAGTATTCTTTACTGCCATTTGCACTCTAGACTTGTCTCAGTCCTTCTTTTAAGTAGGGAAATGATGGTTTAAGGTGTAGGTTCAATTGTCCTACTACATCGGTAAAGGTATGCCATTTTACTTATATTGTTTTATATGTTTTGGAGTGTTATTTTTCTTTTCTACAGCAAAGACAGCGTGAAATATTGTTGGTATATGCCAAAGCCGTCATTTTATTTCTAACACGAAGGAAGAAGTTTTGTGATGGAAGTAAATCTGTGTCATGCTAATATTTACTGGGATGGTATATAAAAACTGATGCCTTTTTCTTTGAATTCAGAACTAGTTACTAATTAATTTGTTCTTGAATGTGGAAAAGATGATTCTTTAAAATAAACGTAACTCAGTGTTCCTTTCCTTTTATATGCAGGTTGATGACATCGGGTTTTCTTTGAATCATCCCAATCAGTATTTTACGGAGAGTCAAAAGCTGTTAAGTGGTGGCAGAGAGCTGAAAAAGGAACTAAGTAACTCAGGAAACTCTCAACAAAAAACTAATAGTCAGGAAAGCATGAATTCGAATTCTACTTCCACCACTTCAAACATAACAGCTGATGCAGAACTCGAGGGACTGGAGTCATACTTCACTGAAGACTAAAAGCTGTGTTATTTGGATTGTTTGATTGGTTGGTTTGGCTTTTTTTTCTTTTTTCTTTCATTTATTCTTTTCCTTCTCTAGCTGGATTTGTCCCTGTACTAAGGAATATGCACTTAACTACCTGTAATACACAGGCATGTAGTGCTTCGAATAGACTGAAGACAAGAAAGATGGATACTGAAGCTGTAATTGCATCCAGTACTTATTTTCACTACTTTAGCTTACTGTTTCATATGGCATGTTGAAGGATGAGAAATGAAAATTCCTTCCCAATTATTAGGTGATTTTTTTTCTGACTTCCCTTTTTTGTTTTTCTTCAAAATGTTTAAATATTATTATCCCATTTTTGGTCACTTTTATATGATTATTCTTAATAAATAAATTGCAAAGCAAAAGTTTGTGATATTTGGTTTTCATCTGTATTTGGCTGGTAATTAAGTAGGAGTTCTTACGATGAAAAATACCCTCTGGAGGTGTCGTCTCTTTTCTACATGAGGAGCTGAGGGAAACTGGCTTCCCAGTTTGTGTACCTTGACACTAAATTTAGAGAGCTGGTTTTGGTGCTTAAAATAGAATGTAAGCAGAGTTTAAACACCTGTATGTAAGAAGATAATCCAAAAAGCTGATGCTCTACCAACTGACTCATCTCAAAGAAGCTAAAAACTTATTAGTGTATATTCCTTTTAAAGAGTCCTTAATGCCTGAGCATGGCTGGAGCATCCTGTGTCCTGCTGAGCTCAACCACTGTCTGAATGCAGGTTTGGGTCACATAAATTCTACCCATTCCCCCAAAGCCCAAGTCGCTTAAAACACTAAAGGCATTCAGTTGAGCAGTGGCCACCGTGCGGTGGGTGGAAGTTCTGAGTAGAGCTGGTATTTTATGTCATGCTGCTAGAATGTTCTCCTGGGAGTTTGAAAGACTTGAATTTTATTGTATCTGATGCCTAAGAAGTTTCAAGACAACATTTTCCTCTCCCTGGAGAGTGACTTAGCTACCAGCATAGCCCTGTAACCACATAAACACAATATTGTCATTGCTACTAACTTGTATTAACTCTGCAAAACCTTAGCATGAAGACTTGCTGAGCTTGATTTTTCTGGTCTTATCTTGCCCTACCTGAAACTTAGTTTTAACCATAACAGCAATTGTCAAATGGCAGCCTAGCTTTGTAAAATTATGTGGTGTACTGACTATGTTTATAATGATTTTGGTATATTTCTGTAGCTAATGGTTAGTAAGTAATAAGTAGGTATTTTGCATAGAATGAATAAATCTATGATCTTAGGTGCCAGAGGCCCCTGGATATAAAGAAGTCCATTGCCAAGTGCTGATCCTTTAAGAAATGCAACATAGAGAGTTGTGCAAAACAAGTCTTTAGGGATAAGAGAAGAAAAAACAAATATGCAGCATGAGTAAACCACAATATATATATATATGTATATATATAAAATTGGCTGTAATGTGAAATTGCCAGACCCATGAAGAAAGAACAGTGAATAGAACGTTTTTGGAAATATATATTGTCCAGGTGGGCTCTAGAGAAAAGAAAGAACAATCCCCACCATCAGCATTCTACTACTCCTGATTAATGACGTGGGACCTGGACCACGTGCTGTTAATCCCAGGACCCCAAGGGGCAGTGGAAGGGTGTGTGCGACACTAGAGAAGGGCATAGATACAAGGGAGTGTATGAGTACATAGAATCATCATAGAATCATAGAATGGCCTAGATTGGAAGGGACCTTAGAGATCATTTAATTCAACCTCCCTGTCATGGGCAGGGACGCCACCTCTTGAATATGCTAGTCATATTATGTTAGAAGTTAGACTTCCTCTACAATAATGGACTTTTAATATTGTGATAGGACTAGAGACTATTTGGTTACTGTTAAGATTTTGGGCTAACTTTGGTTTTTTGTATGTAGAGTGTTCCCTTAAGGGCACATAACTCACACAGGGTTAGTGCAACACCAGGCTTTAAAACCAAAACATGCTGTTCCTTGTTAGAAAATACCAGGATTCACTGGTCCTTTCATCATCCTTGAATTATTCCTTGATTTAACAACTGCTTTGTGTTTTGTCGCTTACTCCATTGGATATCACATATTCAAAGAAGTTGTAGAAATCCACCCTGAGCAAAGGCTCTGCAGCTGGATCCTGCAAGGGTGGTGGTTGTTCTGGGCCCAGGAAACAAGAAGTTGCAAACACCTGTAAACCTGGTTTCTACTGTCAGTTAAGTTCCTGGCAGCACCCCATATGGTGTGTGTGGAAGTCAACTGGTTGTATTAGATGGCTAAGAAGCTTGGCTGAAGGGTTTTGAAAAGTCCTTGCAAGTGGTAACTGTCCTGTGATTTTGCATTACTGAATACCTTAGCTGGAGGTGCCATAGTGGACTTTGTGGATCCTTTTAATAGAAGTGAAACATCTTTATTGATGACCTGGATGAGGGGA
>NW_009728147.1:35578-64351 GCF_000703405.1 Apaloderma vittatum | reverse complement strand
CTCGAACCGCAGGCGGGAAGTGTCAGCAGAGGCCATCCATAAAGATTATTCACCCGCCTCACCCTCGCCAGCCCTGACCGCTCGCATCTCCTTCGGTGCAGCTTTTCTCCGTCTTTCCCGCGGGCTCCGGCTCCCGGAGGGGCGTGAACCCCAGCCCCGGAGCTCACTGAGGAGTGGGGCAGTTTCGAGATGCCGCAGCAGCTGGGAGGAAATTAGTCCAACAAACAGAAAGCACTCCTCCTTTCCTCCCCTCCCCGGCCCCATCCCAACTAAAAGAGACAAGAACCTCACATCATTCCTTTCTAGCGATCATGCTTTACAGGTAATCTTATTAGGAGACCAACTCGGGATTTTTATACGCAGGGGGGCTGCTGGAACCGCACCGCCAGTATGTAAAGTGTGAATGAGGTTTTAGGAGCAGCGAAAGCTCTGATGAGGTGTTAGAGGCTCCTGCTCGGCAGGCGACCAAGTGGCACTGCAGGCTTATATAGCTCTTTCCTTGTTAACCTTGATGATAGTTTCACACTGTAGTGCAACTAAACTGGGGGCTGAAAATAAATAACATACATGTATGCCAAATGCCTATAGGATGTGTTTGGGGGTGTAAGTAGGAGAAACTTGTGGACTGCTGTAGCAGAGGTTGTTGGGAGAACCTGCTGCTGGTGAGGAAAGCAGGCTGTTACATAGTCTGAACCGCGTCCCTCGGGAAGGGAAATTGCAGACTGTGAGTGAAACTTACTGGGTGTCGGTATGTGCCAGCAGGATTTAGCCATGGCATTGCGGGGGGACATTGGGTGCCCCAAGTTAGACATCCATGTTGGACACCGAAGGTGGAGCTACAGTTGCTCTTGATCGTCAGTGGAAAGAAAGAAGCACTTTCAGCATGAAATTCCTCTCCTCCTGACTGGGCTGGTCTTTGAGAAAGCATCAAGAGAACTGGAGGCACAGCCCAAATAAAGGAAGGAGCTTAACCCTGAGATAAAGCACATGGAGACCTTTGGGGGGAGTGCTGACTCAAAGGGAGCTTGAACTCTGAAAGGAAAGGCAGTTTCCTCCAGCTGATTGCTCCCACGGACAGGAAAGCAGGGCTTTGTGTGGTTTCTGTAACAAATAGCTGGGGTGGGGAGCAGGGAGTGAGCAGTTCTGGAGGACCACGTTGTGGAGCACCTGGAGCATTTCTGGAGCACCATTGCCAGCTTCATCCTCTCTGGAACAACCTCCGGAACAACTTCTGGAGTGAGACTCAGCTTCTAGGAGGAGAAGTCCTAATTTTGAGATTCCTTTGGAACTAAGTTGGAACAGAAATCAAAAATGACCAAAGGATGTAAAACATGAGCCGAGACAGCTGGAGACTTCGCAAAACCGAGTTCAAGCAACATCTGGAAACTTCTAAGAGAGGTTTATAAGAGGTCACCTGCAGACAAGGATTAAAGGCTTCAGTGTCCAGAGAGAGTGTGAAATTCTCCTGCAAGATTCCAAGTCTAAAATGGCAAGATGAATCAAAGAGGTGATCAGCAGCATGACTATCATGGAAAATAACGTCTTCCAGAAAATAAGAGGCACAAGAAAACCTTTGTCCAATTTACAAGCCAAGATGAACCACAGCAAAGAGTTAAGGAACTGAAAAAATCTCTCAGAAAAGGAAATCAAAGGTTTGCAGATCACCACAGGAAAAAAACCCAGCCACCTTCTGTAGAAAAAGGCTAGCCAGAACAGCACCTACTACCAAACACTCACCACCATTTTCAGTGTGCAGGAGGAAGAAATAAGACTGTTGGTCCTAGCTGAATCAGAGCAAAAGCTATGGTCTTTGAGTTGGATACGTTTGGGAGGTTTATTCAACTCATTCCAAAAACGTGGCATAAGGGAATAGCCCTGAAATAGAGTGCCTAAGACCCAACTTGATGGATTGAGTTCTTATGACAGTGAATACTTGCCTTGAGGAAAAAAAAAAAAAAGAATTATCCAAGCTAGCTGGGTAACTAGAATCAACCATCAAGATTAGAGAGAGCTGAGCAGCCATGTGCTACAAAGTAACGGACAAAGAGAATTCAGCTGAAGGATCTCGACCATTTTGGTCGAGTGACAAGGTACTACTGAAGACTTCCAGGGCAAATTGGATATTGACCTATTAATGGATTTTCAATTATGGGATGACAAGATCAAGACCAGTGGAAAAAGGGAAATGAGAGCACATAAAAACCTGAGCTGGGTCAGAAAAAAGGCCCAGCTGTCCTAGAGTCCAGCAGGGGATGCCTTGGGAGGAGCAGGCAAACAGAGCATGCATGTAACAAAAGCTTCCCAGGCTAGTCTCCCAGGTCCCAGTAGCCCATGGTGCAGAGACTTCTTGAGCTAGAAATGATACCTCTGTGTTTAATGGGAAGCCAAATACGCTGGGAGAGGCAGAGGAGTTTGCCAAGGTGCTTAAATCATGGGCTGCAGCAGAGCATCGGGCCAGGAAGCAGACCCTGGTGACAAGTTGGTCAGTCACCAGGAGCCCCGTCAGTGCAGCTCTGTGGCTTAACAGAGAGAGAAAAAGAGAACTTTCTATTTCAAACAGTACCACATGTACATAACGTACATAAAATGGCCATGCAAAAATGCAGCTGAATTCAGAAGCAGAAATAAAGCAACCTGACTGTGGGAAGGTAGTGGGCCAAGCCAAGACACAACAAGTAGCAAAGTCTTTGCAGTGTTGTGGAGTGGGGAAATGGGAGTAGATCCAGCTTAGGAGGCAGAGACAGGACCAGATTTTTGTGCGTAACTGTTACAAAAATCTTGCAAGCGGGACATTGGTCACAGAAGCACTGCCAGGCCATGTGAAAAGAGTGATATTAATGGAGATGGCCCCAAGTCTACCAGACCAGACAAGCTAGACTGGCGCTTGGGCTAATGGTGACTGAGATAATCAGCTTGATATGGATAGCAGTGACAGCAGAGCATAGACACTTCCAAACCTGTGAAAGTCAGATTGGTGAAACGGGCACTGAAGCAAAGTCAGACGTGATGTTGTCCTCAGTGCCTTGTGGCTGTAACTGTGTGATAAACACCAGGAACTGCACCTTACCCTGTCAGTCTGGAAATTCCCTTTAAAGACGTATTTCAAGTGAAGTGAACTATTTGCAAGTAGCTGGTCTGCAATGAAAAGCTGTCCTGCCTACTGGCAGGAAAAAATAAAGGTGGTTTCACTCTGAGATCACTTCCAGCCTTGGTTAATGGGAGAGTTTGAAACCTGCCTGGAGACTTGGGGCCTGCAGAGACTCTGACTCAACAGGTCAGTCAGATCTTGTGGATGTGAAACAGAAATGATCCCCATCTGTCTTCTGGATGTTTTTCAGGAGCAGCAACCAGGAATAAGTTAAAACAACCTTCCCCCTACGCCCCTCCTCTGAAACAACTGGAAAGAAGCTGTGTCTGTGAATGAAGATACCTTGGATGATGATATTTCATTCAGTTTTGTCACTCAAAATAGAACTGAAAACTGTATGGGTAGGCAGAAGCGGAGCTAAAAGATGGGGAAAATTGCTTTATCAGCAAAGCCCACGCTGGCAGTTTAGTGATGGTCAGGGGCTTACGTAATGCACTGTCTGCACTGGAGAGGCTGGTGGGAAAGGCATGACACAACATGCCAACAGGAGGCCTTGGATGGCCTCAGCCTTTCAAGAGGTCTGTTGTGCTTAGGCTATTTATAGGTGCATGCTGAGACCTTTGAACAAGAAGTGGTAGGTGCAATTACACGACTTGTGATAAGTTCAAGGCTGACAGTCTGTAACTGGTCCCAAAGGAAAGGGAGTTGTTCCAAAAGCAGGTAACTTATGTCTGCCACACAACCGATGATGGGGAATTTCCACTGAAAAGAACAAACCTAAGGCTGCATGGACCTGGCCCGCTCCCCAGCCATGCAGGTCAGTAGGACTCTGCTCCTATTACAGAAGGTCTGTTTGTAGATTTGTTAACATTGCAAAACCTTGCACAGGCAAGGTGGTAGAGGGAGAGCATTTCAGTGGCCAACAGAGTGAGATTTAGCAGTTTCAACTAGTGCATTTTTTGCCAGTCGTTAAATTTACTGTAAAGTTTTGTAGGTATCTGCAGTGCAGGAACTCTACAGTAAGGGTAGGCCATGCATCCCTGAAATAGCTCAGTCCATGGGCCTAGGAATCCCAAATGCAACTTGCCTGAGTATATAGGAAAATTGCAATTTTGCAGTTGCAGTTAGCTACACATCTGAGCCTAAACAGAGTAGCAATGATGCTTAGTCCAGGCAGCAGCTTTGGGGCTCAGTACAGACAATGTCATGGATTCAGAATGGAAGAGTTCGTTCTTCAAGGGGATGAACGCAGAGAAGGACATGTTTGTTTCCTCTCTTACAACTTGTAGATGTGCAGCTCAAGAGAGACAGGGAACTGCTTGAGAGAGTCCAGCACAGAGCCACAGAGATGATGGCGTGGAACGTCTCCCTTACGAGGAAAGGCTGAAGGAGCTGGGGCTCTTTAGCTTGGAGAAGAGGAGGCTGAGGGGTGACCTCATTAGTGTTTATATATATGTAAAGGGTGAGTGTCAGGAGGATGGAGCCAGGCTCTTTTCAGTGACGTCCAATGACAGGACAAGGGGCAATGGGTGTAAGCTGGAACATAGGACGTTCCACAAAAACATTAGGAAAAGCTTTTTAACTGTGAGGGCTGCCCAGAGAGGTTGTAGAGTCTCCTTCTCTGGAGATATTCAAAACCCGCCTGGAGGCATTTCTGTGTGACCTACTGTAGGTGATCCTGCTTTGGCAGGTCTCTTCCAACACCCAACATTCTGTGATTCTGTGAAATACTTCTAGTTCACCAAGGAGGGCCAATGCTAGGGAGGGAGTGTGGGTTTCTGAACCAGTCCAGGACAGAAAGGATCCCAGTAGGATACAACTAGGAAATGAGCTGGGAAACTCAAATGTCCTGGAATGAGGTATACCTTTGAAGCACAATGAAGTGTATCATTGGAGTACCAAGGGAAAAGCATTCTGGTCACAGTGAGAAAGTTTGGAGTTAAAGGTGAAATAGTGCATAAAAGTTACAGTGCATGGAAACAACCTGTAGAGCACCTTGTTAGGTGATTTCTGGAGCAGGAGGTTCTGAGATTACTAATTTAAAACTGGTACATGTTTTGAACCATGCTCATTTCTATACATTTTCAAAAAGCCTTAACTAAGCTAAGGGAGAAATTCTGTTGGGTAATATTCAGGAAGGATGTAGAAAATATGTGCAGGAGATGAATGCCCCTATTGCAAATAACGGTCCCACAGAAACAGAGAGACACCATGAAATTATAGCTGACAGAATCACTTCATTAATAGGCTGCATTGCCTGATGTTCTTGAGTTTCTGTCTGAAGCAGATTCTGGGAGCTGCAGACTATTTCACAAAATGCCCTGAAGCTAGTCTGTTAGGATACTAGTGCCAGATGTCCAAGTGAAAGACGTTCTCTCTCTCCAAGTCCTAGGAGGTATGAGAGGGTTGCACAAAACTCAAGGGAGAAACACTGAATCCGGAACATTTCAGCAGATCTGTGAGGTGGTTGGGATCCCTAAAACAACTCCTCCATGTGACTGCAGCCTGAAGGGTTGGTGGGATGTTTTTTCGCAGACTCTTCCAGTCAACTGGTTTGCTCCTGAGAAATGCATCAAGTGGTAACATCCAGCATATTCCAATCTTTTTGAAGGCCTCAGGAGTAGCAAAGTACTTCCTCACCATTTTGGTGAAAAGCTAAGGACTCTAGCATGACTTTTTACAGAGTTTTGGGAGAAGAACAAAGAGTTTTGGATCATGCATAGAAACACATGTTGGTTGTTTGGGTTTTTTTAGGTGGAAAACTGGGATATTTCACAGTCTTAAAAAACAACGGAGTGAGAATCTTAAACAGGATAAACCTAGAACGACACTGTAGGACTTGCTGTATAAGGGCATACAGTACTGACCTGGGTATTTATGGTGGTATACAGAGTAGGAGTAGGGTCCTGAAACAAGATCCCATACTATTACATAGCCCATTTCCCTAGTGGAAAAACATGCTGGGGAAACAAAACTTCAGGATTTTGCTCTTACTCTGCTCATACCTCATTGCAAATGTAGTTGTGAATAGCTGAGACTGGAGAAGTTGAAGGACAAAACCCTTCCCTCCCTGCTGGCACCAAACGGGCAGAGATTTGCAGGTACACTGAATGCACCTTGAGAGCAATCTTGTGAGCAGCTGCCTGGAAAGGCATCAAGGAGCAGAAAACTATGAGAAAGGGGAGTACAAATGTTTTGGATTAGTGATAGGAAAATACCTTACTGAAGCGTACTGTGTAATTACGGGTGGGTAAGAATGTGTCATTCATCACTTCTTAAATTATTTTCCCTTGTGCTCTGTGTGGTGGGTTTATTAGAGTCTTATCGTTCTGAGCTCCTTCAGGATAAAGGGAGCAGCTGGGAGGGCAGGTGTGGCAGGGGTCCGAGTCCTCCTGAATCCAAGGGTGCAAGACAGTCACCCTCCTCTATGAAATAGTAATGGCCCCATCCCAGACACTTGGCTGAGGACAGGTAAGTGCAGAGAAGCTGAGAGAGAAGGCAGAGAAAAAGCCCAGCGAGCATTTTTGGGTACAAGTGCTGCTTGGAGCCAGCTGACTCTGAGCAAAGACACAGATTCCTGTTGTACGAGCCCTCCTGGGTTCAGGGAAGAAGACTTGGAGTTTCTAAGAATGAAGACTCTAGTGAGAGAGCCTCTAAATTCATAATTGATTTCTTCTCAGAAACTCACATTTTTGGTTGACCTTTAGGGGCAGAAGACAGAATAGTGTTTTCTTTGTCTCTTTTATTGTAGACCTTCTTCTTAAAACTTTCCTCAGGCCATCCTGCCTATCCTCTTGTCACACAGCAAGGATGCATAAGGGCATACAGGTCTGGAAGTACTGAGATTTAACTAGAAGGGCAAGGGGAGAAATTAGGGGGATTTGTTAGTGCCTGTCTTGTTCTGCCACCACCTAGATCTATCTGGAGTATCCAAGCAGTCCTCTGCATTGTATAAAGAAACAGACAGCAGTGGGCAGGCAAGCTGACCTAGGATGGGTACCAGCTGCAAGCAAGCTCCAGAATGTAAGCAGGACAGTACAGAGCTCAGCACAGACACTCAAGAAAAAGGACGGGCGTGTTTGATGATCACTAAAAACCTGCTGTCCCAGAGGGAAGGATAAGACAGGCCTTAGACCCATCCTAGCTTGTCAGGAAGTATCCAAGATACCTCTGGACCTTGTACCAACTGAGAAACACCCCCTGCCCCCACCATTGTGCCTGAATTCCCTGCACCCTCCAGGGCGCCCTTTGCTCCCAGACCAGATGGCAGGGATGGTCGCCTGTGCTGACAGTGCTCCCCGGGCTGTGCAGTGCCACGGGGAGCTACCCCACGGTGTATGGGGCTCTGAAGTTCTTGCGAATCCTGCTTGGCAAGGGTCACTTGTTTGCAACGTTACCCATCTCCCCTTTGTTTTACCAGGCTCTTCTACTGCTGCTGCAGCCCAGATTTGAGCACCAGCTCTGCGCGGCACCTGGCTGCATGCAAGCAGTGCCGGTGACATGCCTCGCAAACGTCCGCTCTTCACGGGGAGACTCTCCTCCCTTCGGATGAGCAGGTTGCCATACAGCTCCCTTTTATGAGGAGGGATTTCAGCAAGGCTCTGAAAGCCAGTCTCATTTAACTTGTCTCCCAGTCTTGTCCTCTGAGTCCTGCTGGGGAGGTATTGCATGACCCTCTTCAAGCTGTCGGCAGCCAGGCTTTCAACGTGGCAAAGGGGGCCGGGCTGCATCTGGGCAAATGTTTTCTTTCTGTGGTCAGAAAGCAGGGCTGGGCAAAGGCGCCGTGCCCGAGGCGCATCCTGACAATGAACCCCTGCCCACCCAGATCTCCCACATTGACAGCAGGGACAGCGAGGGTGGCAGCGACCTTGAGTCTTCCCCAGGGGCAGCGCTTTTCCCTTGGGAGCAGCAGGGACCTTCGAGCTGGTGTGGAGGACACCTCCCTAGTGGGGAGGAATGGCGGAGGGTCCTGCCAGGCAGACAGCCCGGGGTGCATCAGAGGGATGAGGACATGCTTTTGCTACCCACACAGCTCGCTTGTGAGGCGCGCTGGCACCCGCTCTCTGGCAGCTTGTCTCAGCATTGACGCCCTACTAAAAGGTATTGGGCAGCCTGTGCATCTCAGCAGGATCGCTGGGGACCTCTGCTCTCGGGCAGACATTGCTGGGGTTGCACTTGCATCACTTCCCCTCCCTCGCACATGCACAGACCCCACAGCCATAAAGGTCCAAATAATCCTTTCATAAAAACACCTTACCTCCAAGGCCCCAAGCACAGACCTGCCATGCCAGTGGAGGAGAGAATTAAATCAGCAAACCCAAGGCCGCACTTAAGCATGTACCCATTAAAGTTCATGAATTTGTGTCAAGGTTAAGAAAGTTCCATGATATGGCAAGGTCAGTGTTTTGATTTACTGTCCTTTAATTCCTTTACTGTCCTGAACAAGGAAGAAGCAGTAGGTCAGAGGGGTGCAGGACTCCTGGAAGAAGCGAGCAGATTAAACGTGACATCCAAGCCAAGGATAGCCATGGGTGATGATCATCACATCTCCTTGCATTCAGAGCAGGGTGGGCAGCAGGTCCCTGTGAACCTCTGCCACAAGGAGAGGAAGGCATGCAGCCATTTCACTACTTTCCTTGAACTTAACTCTGCGACTTTTCTAAAACAGCCATAGCCAAAGTTCAGCCCATGGAACTCTGCAGATTCAGGACTGTGGTCCAGGACTTTGTTAGGAGGTCTCATTTGTGAGCTTTGCCATATAGCACAAGCTGCTCTTTAAGAAGACCCTCAGTGTGTGAAGTCTCAAGCAAGGCAATAAGGCCATGACCAAAATGGTGCTCCCTGAAGAGTAGAGTTATTGTGAGGTAAAAATACCTGTACCTGCCCTGTGAGCTGAGCTGACGTGGTGGGAGCTCCACTGGGCAAGCAGTCAGGCAAGCGGGACCTGCTACCACATCCCCATTCCCCAGCCCCATAAACCTCAATGGTGAAGCATACAAGAAAGCTTGGACTTTTTTTTCTTACTTCCATATTTTGCAAATTAATACTATAATTCATGTTCTCTTTTTAGTTTTAAACAACTTTCTTAGCATAGCCAAAACCATTTGGAAGTTTCTCGAGGCATTGGTATGCTGGGGGGCCCTTGACGGTGCCCTAACACTGGCTCTGGAGGAGGGGGACAGGAGCTGGGTACCAGCACCAGTGTAACGGCAGGTGCCAGCAACAGGATGGTGATCTTCAAGTTTCCATCTTCTGTGTGCTGAAACACATGAAAGTAACATCAGTCCGTCCACTTACAGGAACACTGCCCTCAATGGCTGTTTTTTTAGCCGCCTTTCTGGGGTTGTCCACCGGAAGAGTCTTCTCCAGTGTGAGAGCACGTGGATGCATCTCAGTGTGGTCAAGTCCATCCTGCTAGCAATAGCAATAGGTGCCAAAATCAGGCAAATTTCAGACTCATATCTCTATGCCTGTAGAATTCAGGCCAGCTGAGAACTAGCGACTTTCTCAGCAGAGGGAGTAAAAAGGTCCCTAGATGCCATGTTGAAATTAATCACTCTGTTTATGTTACTACCTGGTACCTGAAATCCTGGCCATGTGAGAGCTGGTGGCAATTTCTTGCCTGGTCCTGCATACAACATGGTGCCTTAGGGATCCATAATCAAAACTCTGACTATTAGGGTAAAATTTATCATAAAGAGAGAATAGAATGAAATAAAATCAAAGTGCAGCTATCAGCTTCCCTGGAGTTTAACTTGATCTATTTTAATTTAGATGGAAAATGTCACATAAATTTTCTAACATTTTTTAAGCACTAGTCAGGAACATATTGCCCACACTAGACAATGGCACTTTTTAGCACTAGTATGATGGACATAAAGCTCTTTAATATGCACGGAAAATCAAACCTCAAATGCTCTGCTAGGAAAACCATTTAGGCCTCATCAAGAAAGTAGGGAGCTAGGGGCAGGAAGAAGTGCACGCTGCCTAGCCCAGCGTCTCGTTGTGTACCTTGGCATCTTTTTATCTGTTTCTGGAAATTTTGAATGGCAAGAATAGAAAACATTGATTGCAAAGGTGCTGTGAGGCAAGCTCATGCACGTGAAGCATTTCAAAACCCCTGGGAGCTTTGCTCAGCCGTCACACGGTGACCTGGGTCAGGAGGTGAATGAGACGAGGTCCTGAAACCTCTTCATCCAAATGACCGGGGGAACTCCACTTGAGAGGCTGCGGCTCCCGAGAGCAAAAGCTCTTGAGCCGACGGGCTCCCCTGAGATTTTTATGTTTGTGATAGATGTGGGTGAAGGCTTTGGGGATGTACGCAGGGTTCGTGCCTTGACAAATGCCCCCTCACACCGAGCTGGTGCCCAGCTGATGCAAGAGCATCCCCCGTGTCCCCGTGCCGGGTCCCTGGGAAGGCAAACCTCTCCTGGCTGAGAAGTAAAACCACTAGAGACGTGGAGAGTGCTGAGAAGGGTGAGGAGAGAGCTGCTTTGATGGCCTGGCACTGATATCAAAGCCAGGTATATGTCGCCGTTTCCCACTCAGAACAGCTGCAGGACGGCACAGCTTTCCTCGGAGGGGGAAGCTCACGCGCGGGGCAGGAAGCCATCATGGAACAGCCAGCTCAGGAAGGGGCCAGGGCCAAGATTTTGTTTTTAACCTGTTTCTTGTTTATTTAAGGCCTTTGAGGAAGGCGAATAAAAGCAGCCACTGAGAGAGGCCTGCTATGTCGCAATCGAAGCTGCCTGTGCTGGCTGGGTCATGGCGGCAGTGGCAGAAACCGCCCCTCCAGTCGCTTGTCAGCCTCGCAGACGCACCAACATCTTGCGCAGGAGCCAGAATGCTCAAAGCAGGTATCCTGAGCGCATTTCCAGCAAGCCAGTTTTTAGCTAGCCACCCTGAAAGTGCCATCTTACAGATTTTCCAGGACCCTATGCAACACCAAGAGACATCACACAGTCAAGTAGTTGATGCTGCACGTGAGACAGCAACAGATTTGCCATAGCAAGCCATTTTTGTTACTGTTCACCTTTCCCCCCACATCATTTATGCTTCCCACTTTGGGCTCCCATTTTTGCAAAGCGCAAATTCCTGCTCCTTTACAGCAATTCTTACCAGTGAGACTAGTGGCCCAGATATGAGCTCTGGGGGAATGTCTGTCTTCTCTCCCCCATCTGAACTGGCTGCCACCTCCTCCGACTGCAATCTCACAGTGCACCAGTTTGGGAGTGCACTAGTTTGGGAATCCTCAGATGTTCCAACTACAGGTGCTACAGGAGGTCCCAGCCACATGGGGCTGGCAGCCAGACCCAGGACTGGGATCACGGGACTTGAATTTGAACTACGATTTGGCTGAAGAGCTAGGACATGAGCACACAGTTTCCTATTGCAGAAAACGTGGGTTAGGGAGAGATATCTCTTTAGGTTGGATGGGCAGAGGATGAGTGCTTGTTTGAAGTTACCTCAACTTTTAAGAAGGTAAATAAGATGTAGAAATTGGATTAAGGGAGAGAGTGACCATGGGGAGAGTCTGACTGGGGACTGGGGTTGGATTATGATGCATGGAATGAAGTGAGAGCATCGTGGGTTTGGTTCATATCACTTTTATCAGTAGGAGCTACCTTCTCCTGTTAATCTTATTTTAAAAGGGCCCATAAGGGACCCTTGGTTTAACTCATGAGGGCGTGTTCACTTCAAAGTGCTCTAAGCCAATGTTAGGATGAATTTCTGAAATGTCCCCTTAAGAGAATGGACGGATGTGCCCTAATCTATTTGTAATTGTCCTTCCAAGTTTGCTTAAAAAGTAAATGAAGACATTACAAAAATCCAGCTGACCAAAAAAACCCAGCTCTGGCCAGACATTTCAGGCTAAGCTAATGTAATTATCATTCTTATCCATATTGTCATGCAGTTAGTCCCACTGAGCCTAGTGCTCAACTGTCCTGATTTTTCATCATAAATTCTCTTTGTTCCTCTTCAAGTATTATTCCTGATTAAGGGCTGCGATTTGAGAAACTTAAAGTTAAATTTTAAAGTGACAGTTGATTTTTCTTTTAGGAAGTTTGTTCTGTATGGATAAGCTTTTACACTGCATTGACATATTTTTGACTCTTTTTTACTTTTTGGTTTCCTTTGTAGATACTCTTCTTAATTTCTCCGAAAAGATTGTAGAGTTTGTGCTCTCAGTGAGAGTAATAAACCTTGCAGGTGTTACTGTGGGGGCGGCGGGGATGTGGATGATGTAAAATGGAAGCAGGCACCAGGAATGCAAATTCCCGCTGTAAGTTGGGTCACATGTCCAAAGGGAATTATAATTCCTCACATGCTTTCTCACACAGCAGGACACAGGAGCAGAGGTATTGCTGCCTTGGACCAGGCTCGAAGCTCATCTACTCCCCTGTTTTCACTCTAAAGGTACCCAATGGGCAAGTGATGTAAAGCTGGACCGAGAAACACCAGAATGGCCAATTATAACTTGCCTATAGGAAAATATTTTCCTAACCTCAGGCATTTATCACTTGGCATGTCCCCTGAAGAGCTCTGGTTTATATCCCTTCAGCATGATTATCTCAAATGAGGTAACCCTAGACATATCCACAACCTTTATAAATGCCCATGCGTTTACTTCAGACCTCTTGAACTCTTCATCTCGGCAATCTCCTGTGGCAGCGAATCTCAGTCTTGCAATACACTGCTGAATGTGTCCCCATTCCTGGAGCCATTCACTGCTCTTTTTAAAAACCAAATCAAGTATTCCCATCCCCTGCTACTGAACAATAACCTGGACTCTCTTGTGCCAGCCTCACTTGGGCTTTGCTCTCTGCTCTCTCTGTCAGTCAGTACCGCCTTTATTAATATTCCCTTCCACCTCCTGGTCCACCTTTGCACAAGAGCATTCCCATCATCCTAAGCAAGAGCTTCTTTGGCCCTTGAGGCACAAAATTACCTGCCTTCCTGGGCATCCCTCTCCCACCTTTACAGCTGGCTCGCCAAGACTGCAGATGTGGTGTGAATTATCTTAAAGTCCAGGCACGGGAAGTCATGCTATAGACACAACTGTGCTGAAATCAGGAGCTGTGTCCGTCGAATTACTGATAAGATTTGCTTTTGTTACCCCGATCTGAGCCAAGATCTACAGCACGGACCTCAGCCAGGGTCTGCAGCTGCCTCCTGCAACTTCTATTTCACTCTGGTGAGGCCAGACCTTCCCCCTCACCTTCCCCGTGCCACTGAGGCCATCGACCTGCCCGTGCCAGGACTGCTAACACAGCTGCACAAAGCCTTGCTTGCACCAGAGACCTAATTTTGTGGTAGGAAAATGAAGGCTGAGAATCCCTGGTTGAGAGCTGCAGTGCAGGCAGCAGGCAGTCTGCTTTCGACCATGTTGGCAGATAGAACAGGTGTAAAAAGAGGAGGCAGAGTAGGAGAGGGGTTTTAGGCAATTACAGTTATCAGAGAGATAAAGAATAAGCATCTAGCACAGACACAGTATTGTGGCATGTCAAGAGCAATGGGAATGAGGGTTCAGTTATCAGCATCCCTTTGGAGGTGCCTGTGAAAGTGAAAGCAGATCATTTAAGTTTTCTCAGTTCAGCTTTGGGCTGCAGCTGCCCAGAGAGGTTCCCCTAGGCACCGGGCAAATCTAGCAGGGAGCTGCCAGAAAACACCACTGTCACTGCAGAGGAGATTCTCTTGTTACCCACTTAGGTTGCTTATGGATGCATGAGACAAAAGGTTGTTTTTCCTTTTGCCTTGTAGATTAAGCTCAAGGTTTGATACTCCTGGAGCAGTGGATGTCCAAGGGCATGACTCCCTGTGACTGTGTAAAGTGGCCTGTGCTGGCAGGAGATGGGTGACAGCCAGAGATACCGCTGATGTCATTTTAAGGCTGGGTGAACACACTGCAGCGGGAAAAACACTAAAAATAATCGCATTTGTACACCTTGTGCTGTCAACTGCGCTATAGGCAGTGCTGGTAGGGATGCTTGCTTTTCAAGTTATTCAAGACATCCCATCGTATAACCCAATTTTCAGTCAACTAAGGCTTTGCTAAACATTTCAAGGTGATTTTTTCCATGCTGTATGGCTGCCTCTGATTTCTTCAAGGGAAAGATCTAGCCAAATGGGCTTGCCCAAAGCCTGGCACCAAGCACAAGAGGCGGGGCAGAGAAAGCTGTTTTGCAGCACAAAAAGGGCTTCTGGTGATCTTTCTGGTGACCTTGAATGGCTCAAGCCTGCCTTTCTTTGGAGCAGGGATCTGAAACCTGCAAGAGGGCCAGATGTTGTGTCAGGGATTTGCCATGGGTCCTTCCATCGCCTCCCATCCAGCAACACCTCTGTGTCCACATCACCTCCTGCTTGCCACTAGTCCCGGTGTTGTCTGAGGTGTCTGACCTCTGCCTCATGCCTCTCAGTTTTACACCCCACCAATGAGCCACCAATGAGCCACCAATGAGGGCTGTCACTACAGTGTGAGACCACAGGATTTCTGTCTTTTTCTGACTCGAAAAACTACATTCAGGAAGTCACGTTAAAAATTGTTACAGCTGCACAGCGAAATATTTAGAGGTTTAGAAATGATGGGATTGAATTGACCTGTGCAAATTCAATTCAATTTCCAAAACTGGTTAAAAAGAGTTTTCTATTGCTACTTTCTTCATCCCACACAGCTAGCCTTGCCTTCTGAAATTTCATGTAGCTTTAGTTATGGTATATTGATAGACCCCGAACTTCTGTTGCTTTTTTTCAATATAGCTTGAACTGAAAGTGTTTGATATCAGTTGATATTCCACAGATATTATTGTTGCTGTGGATTCTAAAAGCAATATTCTTCCTTGCATCTTGTGAAGTAATGACGTGAAAAAGATCTTTAGGACAGAGACCCAACTTTTTCCATCAGCCTACCAACTTTTATCTGGATGTCAGTGATCCCATGGACTGGTGCTGTTGGGGCCCAGCTCCATGATGCTCTCCATCACAGGATGGATGGCACAGGATGGTCAGTGTGTTTTTGGCCACGTGGACTGACCCCGTTATCATCGTGTCTCTCTGTTGTCTGATAGTTGCCTCTACCAGCACACTTGCAAATATTCACAGAAGAAATACATCCAAGGGTTTTCACAGCAACAGTACTACATGAACAGGCAAACAAAGTTTAAATTTCCTTTGGCATAGTATTTCTAGCATACAGCTGTTAATTCCTCTACAAGCAGAGTATGTATGCATAAGGACATGAATGATCTTATTGTAAAGGCTCTCGCCTTGGGGTAGGGTGATGGGAGTACAACTTCTAGCTCTGTTGCAAGCTGCCCATATGACCTTCAACAGGCCTTGGTGAGCTCACTGGACATATTTAGGGATGTGTGTCCCATGGCATTACTTGGGGGAAAGCACCTGAGTACTCTGGTGGGTCTGCTACACTGAGAGTCTTCAAGAGAGCCCCAGCTTAGAGAAGACCAAGGTTACAGAATTTCCTCATTTTAAAACAACAAAGCATCTCTTGGTCTTTCTAGGGACAACTTGTCAGGCTCTTGAACAATCTTACCTTGACATCCTGCACCGCGACATGACAGAGATAGAAGGAAGGTATTCCCATGACCCACGGTACCGCAGTTCCTCTTTCGGCAGGTCCCCATCTGCAGACTTTCCAAGCGTGAGTGCCCCCAGCTTCTTCCTTCAACCAGTCCACACAGCGTGATTGTGCATGACTTTGCTTTGAGGTACCTCAGTCCTCCATTACTCTGTGTGACAGAGACTACGCTGTCCTAGCATGAGCTTTCTCTCATTTTCTTTCTCTCATCATCTGAATGGGTTCTGCCTCTTCCTAGCTGGTGCTCTTCACACTCCAACAGGCTGGGGACTGAGGTCTTTGCTTTTGCTTTGCTTTTTGAGGTTGCTTTTTGCTTTGCTTTTTGAGGTTGCTTTGCTTTTCTCACACCTTGGGACTTCCTACAGAAAAGGCTTTGAGAGAAGACAGAGCCTTCCTGAGGAACGAGTCAGAAGACAAAACTGCTGAATGAGATCTGAAATGAAAGACCATTACCAAATAGTGGGAGAGCTCAGGGATGCAGAGAGCTGGGACAAGCTAGAATGGGATAGAGGGGGGCCATGTTTTAACATAGTTCCTAAGGAATTAATACCAAGAGATACAGAGCAGCTCAGGCAGGGGGGAGTGACACAAAAAGACAATTGCAACAGCTGCATCTTTGACTCTACCACGCTTGTTAGAAGATTATACTTTCAGTCTTGTTCTGTTTAATACAGTTTTCTTTTTATCTAGTGTACAACTCAGTGGGACTCGCAGTTATTACTCATGGATGCCCAAGGGATTTGTGCAGGTGAGGAGCTTAACTGTCTTAGGTGTAGCCAATTTTATGGGTAATACTGATGTGAAGTGAGCAGCATTCGCAGCTAATTAAAATGCTACACTTTAAAATAATTTTTGCTAATTACTAATATTTAGCAGCACTATTTTAACTGCAATTTCCCTGTTCCATGGGGATTTGAACTCTGCTAATTTCCCACTGACTGTCTTGGCACCATTTAGCATATCAAAATGACCATGAAATTAAAAAACCTTAGTCATTTTTCTTCTCTAGGAATTAACGCTAGCAGTAAAAAGGAAGAAAATGCTGCAGGAAAAACATGTGTTTGCTTTACCAGAGGGAGGATGCACAGAGCTGCATTTCTCTTACGAGCAACCCTTTTGTCCCGTAAGGCTGGGTAACGAGCTAGTGATAAATAGCATTCCCTGGGCCTCAAAATGAGTCAATACATGTCAGAATCAGTAGCCTGATCTTTTAAGTCCCGTTCTGGGCACTGGCCACTGCCCCTGTGCAACATCAAATGCCAAACCATGAGCAGAATGAGTGCTAGACCCCAAGTATGTTGTGTCGCAGGTTTTTGCTCTGCTTAACAAACCACGCTGCTTGCCCCTGTAAGACAGAAGTGTCTTTTTAAAAGGTTGAAAAAGAGAGGGGGAATGTGAGACTTCTGTTTGGAATAAGGCAGAGTGCATTTGCAGTGTCCTCACACCATCACAGTGATCCAAATACACAAATGACATCACTATGTGAATTTGCAAGGAAAAATTGCTCAGTTATTTAGCAATAAAATCTCAAAATCAGCCTCTGACAATCACTCTGAAAAACAACGTAAACATTCAGCACAAGAACAATCAAAAATACATCAGCCGTTTGTTTTTCTTTTTTTTAGGTGGAAGGGAAGACTTGCATCCTTTCACTGAATGCACGTCTGCACAGATCAATGTCAGCTCTTATGCGTTTGCTATTGTTAACTATTTATATTTATTCCTGTTACATGGGTCTTAGTCACCTAGCCATTGTGATAGCTTTGTTCTACATGTTTTGATTAAACCAAACTCTGTGTCTTTCTTGGGAGCACAGGACACATCATTTTCTGTTCCTCTGGATGTACAAACATCCAGCATCCTATACCTGGCCCTGCACACAGCCTTCCCTGGCTGCCCTCCTCTTTCTCTCTCTTTGCAAGAGGAGGGTAGCCACAAGAGTTACCACCCTGATTCCACCACTGGATCGCTTGTGGACCCTGTGTATATCATGTAAACTTTCCTTGCCTTTTAAAGCCACAAAGCTGCATCAGTCCTAGTGGGATGAGCCTTAGCAGCACGGATTTGTTCTCCTGCATTTGCTTTCCTCACTTGTAATCTGAGCATCATAATACTTGCCTAGATCAAAGGGGATACGAGGAGAATTAAATAATTAATGTATGTAAAGCACTTTGAAAGATGAAAGATGCTATATAAGTACAAAGTATTAACTACAAAAAAAAAAAAAGGCAAACAACAAACAACACCAAAACCTGGTTACTAATGTAAGTCTCCAGTTTATTCTGTAAAAAATGCGTGGAATTGAAAGAACTGTCACTAACTTAGATTAGGCTAAGCCCTATAACAGCGAGGCAGGGCACCAAGAGCCTTGCCTCCTCCTGTGGCCAAGTTAGGGTGCCCTTATGAGCAAGAACAAGCTGAAAGTGTGTCCATAATGGAGATTCGGAAGGGAAGGCACTTCCTACATCACTCAGCCATCTCAGCAACCATGTCAAATAGCGCAATTGAAAAACTGATAGCACAGTGCCTTACAGCAAGCTCTGTTTCTTGCTCTTTCCCAGCCTTGCTGCTCCAACCCTTAGAAATCTTCCTCTGGTTTCCAGGCTATATGTGCTCATGGCCATTTGTATCCATTTGTCCTTGTGCCAACATTGTTTTAAGTTTAACACAAGATATTTATAGACCAATCGTGTCCTCTCTAACCTTTGATGTTGTTCGGCTGAACAAGGCAATCCCTTTCAGTTTCCTGTTGTTATGTGGGGTCTCCAGCCCCCCACCAAGCACCCTACCAATGCTTAGTTACGCTTCCTCTGGTTGCAATTCATCTTTCTTGAATGGGGTAAATAAAGCTGTAGGAGGGTTCCTCGTGGGGTCCACCAGTACTTGTTCCCGTCATTAATACTTTTCAGGCCCATTTTAGAAATACCTGATACGGCCTTGATTGCATTTACCTTTTTCCATGGCCCTGCTATGTTGCCATTTCACAGTAATCCTGCGACCAGCCAAGATGCTTGAGACTTTTTACTTTCCCAGAGAAACTTTGACACTTCAGCCTTACGTGCCAAACCTTACATTTGGCACAATTGAATTTCATCCTATTCTCATTGTTCCCATCCTCAAGGTCACGCAGTTCTTCCTGTTTGATAGGCTGGGGCCTCTTGAGTATTGACAAGCACTTGCATGTCTGTGTCATCAGGAAATTTCATGATGGACTCCTCCCTCTTTTGTGTGACAGGCGAATATTAACTAAAAGCTGTCCCCAAGCAGTCCTCAGACAATTCCACTAGCAACTGCCTTCCAGATCCACTTTCAGCATAGCTTGCTTTCATCTCCTATCCCGCTATGTCTCACCTATCTTGGAGGGATGGCTGAGGTTCTTCCAGAAGGAAAGATGATGCAAGTCCGTAGGGCTTGCTGGACCCAACCAATGCTTTAAAAGCAGTTGTGTTCCCTCAGGGACATTGCAAAAGAGAGGCAGAGGAGTTGCGAAGTACTGACATTTCATAACAATGCTAAGCCAAGAAAATATAATACTCAGGGTAACTTTCGGTGGGAGGGAATATCTTCAACATCTGGTGGAGGACATGCAGTAGTTCTGGCAGCACAGAAAGCCCCGTGTCCTCAAGAAACCTTTCACATAAAAGGTCACCAATCTGAGAAAATGGAGGACACAAAGCCATGTTGTTGTTGCTGATCAGAGGGAAACCAAGTCCAAGGAGATGTGAAGTGCAGAGACAAGGGCCAGGTGGCTGTTTCAGGGGAGAGGTGGGCAGATGTCAAGAGTCTCTAATCTGCTGTCACGCAGCTCTCACGTGAGCCTCAGGCCTCTGTTTTGCCTCAGATAAAGAGTGGGCAGCTTTGGTCTTTTATGGAGTGATTTATAGATGTTTTACATCAAACCATCAATGCAGGAGGAAAGGAGATACTGATTTCTGGCAGTAACCATCTCTTTGTGAGGCGGAAGATTATGGCCCAGCATCTAGTCATCCCTATAGTTTCTAAGACAAACACAGGAGGAGACTGGAAGAAATGAACCCAAATATGCTCAAGTCCCCTGTCTCTAGGAAAGATCATGGGCTCAATTTTCAAAGCAGCCAAAAGGCAGGGGCAAATCTTGGCCACACTGAGGTCAGCAACAAAATTTTTTGGGGCTAAAAGACATCAGTTCCAGTGCTCAGGTGCTCCAGGGCTCCAAAGGTGGCTCTGAGAAAAGGCACCAATTACAGTGGTGCCTGGTCAGAGGAAAGTCACAACTACTTGCTTCTGAAAGACTGAGAGCTCATCAGCAAATTCCAGCTGTTGACTTCCAGAGGACCCAAATGTGTATTCCAGGCAATTGCAGCGCCTGCGAATACATAAGACCTTCAAGTATGGTTGAAGCAGTAACACAGTGAGACTGCCCAAGTGCCAGCGCGAGACCTTGAGCCAGCTGCAGAAACAATGCCCCAATTGTCTGTAAATGCCAGAAAGTCTGAAAAATGAGATACGTATGCATATGCACAACAAAGTCTGTCCTAGATCTTTGAAGAGAGCACCTTATTAGAGCACTATACCAACTCAGAAGCACTTTTTTTCATGTGCCTCTTTCAATAAAGGCCTTTCTAGTTTCATTACAAAGCAACAACTGCATGGGACAAGCTGAGCACATCTGGCACCTACTGCTACAAAGGAGAACTCCTCGGCTTCTGCACCATTCTGCACCATGCTTCTGATCCCTCCATCCCGGTTGTGTATCTCATCCAGGCAGTCAGAATTTGGGAGTCAGAGCTGAGCTTAGAGAGATTTTAAATATCGTCTCTCCACCTGGCAGGATTTCTTGCAGTCCCCCCGTCACTTGCTGTGGGCTCCTAGATCTGTGTTTGAAGTTGTGTGAAAGAAGTGAAGAGCTGAACAGTGAGAGCCATGTCTTGCTTTTCTTCTTCATCCCACCCTCACCCTGCACAGAGACAGTCAGAGTCCTATGCCCAAAGCGCTTAGGTGGGCTTCCCCTCTTCTTGCTTACCCTCTATGGGTTGCAAGTACCAGTGAGGTTCTGCCTGCTGGGACCAGGGAGAGACAACTGCAGCTTCTCCAGCATAAAATGGAGATCAGCAGTCCACAAAGGTAATGCTGCTGCCAGCTGTGTTGGCTTGTATCCTCAGAAGGGCTGCCACCATACTGCCACACCATGGGTCCCCACCCCAGAAGAAAAACCCCAGAGGGGCTGTTTGTTTTTTTTTTTCCAGAGAGAGAGTTTTTGGCTAATTCAGCCTCATCGCCTGCTGAGCCAGGGATGTGGGCAAAGGCAATACCCTGTGGCAGGCAGCATATGTTGTTGGTACCCTCGAGCATTGCCTTTACTTGGAAATAGTGAGACTTGTGCCTTTAAATGAAAACAGTTTAGGTTATGGGACCAGTAAAATAATTATTAACGAGACTGTTTCATACCAGGATCTGAGTGACAGACATGGCTGCAGTGGTGCTGCTGCAGAGGCTTCTTTCTTCCTCTTGCGGGGTCAAGCCCTTCATTTTATCCCTCTCATTAAAGAAGCGCAAGAGCAAGAGCCCTTGCCCTCCCCTCTGCTGCCCATGGTTCTTGTGTCCTGTTATAAAGCCACGGGCAGGTTTCCTGGCATTTCTGCATATTGTCCAAGGCAGCAGCCTGAGCCCCACATGTGCGCATGCACGTGCATCTGTGTTATTCCTGCGAGCACATACACGGAACAGACCTAATTGTTATCCTCAGCAAGAACATGAGTAAGAGGATTTGCCTTTGTTTAACCAAGTAATAATTGGCACCTGGTGAGAAGTCTAACGGCCATGGCATCTCATTAAAGTATTTTAACAGACAATATCCTCTTCAAACATACTTTGAAGAAAGAGCTCTGGCTTCAGAAAGGACACAGAGTGTTTGTAAACTAGTCACCCCTCCCTTGCAAATTCATTAACTCTGCTCAGTGAGATGCAAAGGGCTAGGGGCCGGTATAAAATACTTGCCAGAGCATGGTAATCAGTACACCAAGCTGCATTAGATTTACTAATAGCAGCTAGATTTACTTTCTTGTAGTGTCACAGCTTCTTGCCTCTTACTGCTCCATTCCAACTTTGAGGGACTGTCAGTAGCAGCACCTAAGGACCCTCTCCAGGCTTCATGCAGAAAAGAAATAAAAAATGACTTCTACCCCAAAGAACCTGCCATGAGAGTAGAAGGCAAGTCAGATCATCATGAACAGCCTAACTACTGGTAAGTTTTATATAGGAGGTGCCTGCACATGCCTAGGCCACTGGCTGGATTCAGGGAGCCACAGATGAAGGGGAAAAGGTCCAGGCACATGGAACCTAAGGGAACTTTAGCAAAAGTAAAGATTTAGAAATTTAAATTGGTGTAGCACAGACATTGTGGAGGCTGCAAGACACAATTTCTTTCTAATCTGAAAAAGAAGACTTGATTTCTTTTTTGTGCACAGATTGACCTTGTGATCATATGTGATAGGTGGAGGCAGTAAGGTGTGTTAACAACCTGTGAGTGTGGAATAACCTGACATAAAACAACTCCTGTTCTACTTCTTTCCATGTCTGTCACTGAAGTGCTTCACACCTTGGTCTTATCCTTAGTAACGCCAAAAGAGCACATGGACCACACACAAAGAATAATGTAGATTGGATGGTTCCTCTTGAGGTCATCTGGCCCAACTCAATGCTCATAACAGAGCCTACAAACATACAAAATTATGTGAACTGGCCTCAAAAGAGTGTGTCAAAAACAAGCCTCACCTCTAGATGACCTGAACTTTAAAAATGGCCATGTCAGAAGCCAGCCTGAACTGTGTGTGTCAGACCCATCTCTGTCTTTTATGTAATTGCACTCTCAAGAGCTAGATATTATTATTATCCGCTGTCAGTGGTCATCAGTCTTCAGAAATCAGAGCTGACTTCAAAACTCTGCTTTCAGGGAGAACCTTTCATCATTTATTTTAATGGGAAACCCTCTGTTATGTAGCAGGTCACCAGTGTGCTGAACTTTGGCTACTTGACGGTTTGTGGCTTGCTAAGGGGTGAGGTGAGCAGGGGAAAAAGCAGCGAGGGTGAGGACAGGGTCTCGGCTTCTTCATAGCCCAGGCTGACCTGGCAGGTGGGTGGGTGAGCCTTTGGCTGGCTGCAGAACATCTGGCTCCCTCTGGGCCACAGCTGTCACTCAGAGTGTGACATCCCTGGATCAGCAGCCTTTTGTGGAACTGCTCTTGGGGCAAAGGGACTGAAATGGCCTGCAGTCCTCAGGGCAACGTGGCAAGCCCCATTCAAACTTTTGTTCCTTGCTAATTTTGCTGCTCTGGATTTGTGTGTGGCAACCTGTGACTGGCACTTGGCCGGATGTCTGATGCCTTGAAGAAATATCTGTATAAATGAAAATATGTGGGATTGTGTGTCTATGTGGGTTCAACCACACCAAACCCGCTTTATTTCCAGTTTTAAAATCACATTGGAGAAAAAACCAAGGTTTCTGGAGTCCCATGCAATGCTATGTGTCCTCATGGGTAGGAAAAGCAATAGGAGAGACTGTGTTATTGCAAAGCTGCAGCCCAGATCTTGCCATTTCTATGGCTGACATTGTGTGTGCTGTTTGACTTGTCGTCACCCGGTTTGTGCAGCCTTTTGGCAAAGGAAGGAACAGAGCAGGCAATGTTTTACAGAGGACAGTATCTGGCTATGGAAAAGCTGTGCAATATGACTCATTTTGTGTAAAGGACATGAAATTACAACTGCGTACCACATGAGAGTTGGTAGCTGGGATCAAATCAGAAAACATCCTCATCCGGGAAGGGTATTCAAGCATGTGCTTAATTTAAGAACACACTTAATCAAGGCCTTTGGGCATAAAAGGGTAATGATTATTCTTGTGTTGCTGAGAAAATCCTAGTGACATCCGGAAGATGTATTACTTGAGAAAATCTAGTGTTACTTCAGTGTCCTCGTTTAATCTTTGAATTTCTAAAAAAGTAATTCTTTTAATTTTTCATTGCTCGCCAGCGCTGTGAATTCTTTCACAGCTGTTTTACACTCAATTGTTAATGCTAAGTGGAATCAGCAAATACAATCTGGTTCAGATAATAATTATGGAAGATCAATCCTGCATCCGCCTCTTTCTCCATCCTCATTAAACTTCCCAGCATGTAAGATAAGCACGTTTGACTTTGCAGGGAAAGCTAGCCACAGTAAAATAACTTTTTTCCTTCTTGTTTAATCATTTCAAAACAACAAGATCCCCATGCCCAATTTGTCCAACAGATTTGACTCCTAAGTTTTTCTCTAACTGTGTATTGCTGCAGAGATTAGAAAGGACATATGTGATTTTAAGTATGCAATATGTGTTTTGTTTTGTTTTGTTTTAATTACAAGTGACTGTCTTTATTAGCAACTGGTTAGCATCCATCAACGTCTCAACCTTGTCCCAGCAAATCACAGGAGCAGTAAATCCAGAGGTCCCGCTGGACCAGGTCCTGCTGCCCTTCACCCTGGGGATTGTGCCTTCCTGTGCAGGCACATTGCACCCAGCCTAGGAGAGGCTCCGTGTCACAGCATGAACAGGCCAGATGGCAACGAATGTCTTTGATTTCCTTGGAAAAATCAAGTGCTTCAAGTTGCACAGCTAGTCCAGATCCAGCATTTGTGGGAAGCTGAACTCGGGTCTACACTGAACATGTTTTATACCCAGGCTTTGCAGTTGCTGTACCAAATACAACCTCTGAACTCTTCTGCCTTAAGGACTCTGGACACTAGCCATACAACTGGAATTCTTGAAGGGGCTGTGGGAGGCTGGTACTCAAGTGGATTTCCCACCTAAATCCTGTAGGAGATATTCAGCCTGCTGCCCATGGAGCACAGCCTCATTATTGAGATACTTGCTGTGCAGAAAGGTACGTAGGCACCTGTTTTAAAAGAGATTCTTGGGCCAGGAGATAAGCAGGGGCTGTTATTTGCTATAAGGTAAGTGCTTGCTCATTTTATTGACTTTGGATTAAATTCTGTTCATCTTCCTCAGGCAATTACTCTCCCTGAAACCAATATGACTGTCAGCACAAATAAAGCAGTTGGATTTTGGCCCCTTTTAGAAGACAGTGATCATAAATCTAGCTTCCAGCTCAAATCCAGGTGTGAAAAATGGGGATTTTCCTGGGGGAAAAACCACAGTAAACATCAGTGGCATAGAACTAGGGAAATGAGTGGGCAGAAGGGAAAAGAAAATTTAACTTCACTCAACTCTAATTATTAGAGTAGGTATTCAACTGGGCATTGGGAAAACGTGCTCTCAGCTTTGCCATTGCTTCCCTATCTGACCTTGATGATGATCCTTGGACACCTCATCGTTTTCAAAGTTATGGTTAAATATAATATAATTGTATGTGGCTTTAAGATCGAGAGATAAGGTACACCAGTGAGTGCAAGCCACCGTAAGGATGTTTAAAAAAGTGGACGATGGTGCCAAAACCTCTTGATGAGAAGCCATGAAAATATGGTACTGTAAGCAATATGACTAGGAAGGAGGGGTTTTTTCCACCTCTAGTTTCTTTTCCTTTTCATTCTTTTGAACAATATGTCTTAATTTTGCATTATGGATGTAGCATGATATTTCTGTGTGCAGAAAGCCTCTATCACTATTTCTAGTTTCCTTTCATACGTTCAGTAGTATAAATAACCAAAGAGGATATTGCTTAACCATAAACCAAAGTGACATCATAATTTATTAATACAGAAGGTACAGTCTATTGCTGTTAAATGCCATGAAGAGCTGGAAATAGAGTAGTTTCTCAGAATGCATTGCCAATACATCAAAGGAAAGATTTCCTTGATGCTATCTCAGCATGTGTAAGACCCTTTGGTGTATTTCAACACTCTGGTTATTTCCCCCCTGAACTGCTAGCATCATTCAAAGGCAGCTTGCTGGTGATTTCCCCAACATCTGATGTCTTCTTCCTGCCTGCTCCACTCCTCCCAATGCTTTGGTCCTGTCATTTGCTCAAACTGACTCCTATATGAGAAGGAAAATAAAAAAAAAACAACGAACCATAGCAAAAAGTGTGGGGGCAGCGCTGGCTTGCCCAATTATGCTGCTGCCGTTGATGTTGGTGGGGCAGCAGCACAAGCCCACATATCTTCATGGTGTCCCTGTGACAGTGGGGACACGGAGCAGTACACACGGAGGAGGGGTTTCCATGCTCTGCTGGCCCCAGTGCAGCTCCTGGCTCATAGGAAGGCAATACATCAGGCTGTACATGCTCAGGCCCCAAGCCAGCAAAGCATTTAAGCACCTGCTTACCCTTAAGCTTTTGAGTAATTCCTCTGGTGTGAGCTAAGCACAGCATCCTCCTGCTTCCCATGGTCTTCCCTTGTGAGGATGTGTATGCAGTGGCCGGGCAGAACATGTGGCTGCTGACATCTCCTCCGGCGCGGGACTACTCACGACCCATCTCTTCTTGCTGCCTGCTGTTTGCAGGCCTGGTTTTCACTGCCTGCCTCTGCAGACCCCAGTCCTGCTGGCATCTCTGTGAGTGAGCCCCACCAGCACCCAAAAGACTCTGCCAGGACTCCCAGTGCTGGATTTAACTGCATAATAATTTAAGAGTATTCCAGGAAAGAACACCACAACACTCCTTTTGGTATGCTGTTCCCAAGCACCAACATATGGACAAAGTGTGGTGACCATATGGTCTTGACGAGACATCTCTCTCATGCCCAGGAGGCCAAGAAGGCAAGAGCATCCTGGCCTCTATCAAGAATGGTGATGTCAGCAGGAGCAGGGAGGCGATCATGGCCCCTCTACTGGGCTTTGGTGAGGCCTCATCTCGAGTCCTGTGTCCAGTTTTGGACAATACTACACGCTACAAGAGGGACATTGAGGTGCTGGAGAAGGTACAGAGGTGGCTACTAAGCTGGTAAAGGGCTTAGAACATAAGTCTTATGAGGAAAGGCTGAGGGATCTGGGGCTGTTTAGCCTAGAGAAGAGGAGATTGAAGGGAGACCTCATAGCTCTCTACAACTGCCTGAAGGGAGGTTGTAGGGAGGCGGAGGCTGGTCTGTTCTCCCTAGTGGAGAGTGACAGGACAAGGGGAAATGGATTTAAATTGTGCCAGAGTTAGATATTAGGAAGAATTTCTGTACTGAAAGGGTTGCCAGCCATTGGAACAGGCCGCCCAGGGAGGGGGTTGAGTCACTGTCCCTGGAGGTGTTTAAGAGACAGGTGGATGTTGTGTTGGGGGGAATCGTTTAGCAGGTTGATAGGGCTGAGACAAAGGCTGGACTCGATGATCTTCAAGGTCTCTTCCAGCTGATACGTTCTATGATTCTATAAACAATCTTTCTGGCATGGATAACTTGCAGTCCTGGAAACTCACTCAGTAGATGTTTAGCTCCATGCACTGCCAGTACTGTCATAGAAGCACCAGCCCTCATTGCTGGTCCCTGTTTGCCTCATTATGAAACATGCCTATCTGTGCAAGTTTTAGGAAGGGACAGGATTCCTTTTGGCTGCCTAGGATATTAATGTGAATTTTTATTTGTGTTAATTTCATACTTTCCATACATGTAGTCAATTCCCTCCCATTAAATGCATCTGTTTAATCTGATTTAGCCGGTGTGTGAAACATGCCCGTTGCGTGCATGATGCAGCATGGGTTCACCAACTTATGCTCTGCATGCCAGTAATCCTCAGGGGAGCCACAGTGTGATGAGCTCCTACCTGCCTCTTTGGTGTGCACACACACACACAGGCACTTGATTGCTCCCAGCTTTACTGGCGAGGTGGATTCCCCTCCTGTTCATCAGCTGGCAATACAGACTTTGGCATGATATTTACCTGTCCGGCTCCTCCACGAGCAGGCACACACGTGTGTGCTCACGTCTGTGTAGCCGGGCGGCATGCATGCTCAGCCAGCCCCTGTGCAGAGCCGGCGCCTGCACGTTGGCAGTTCGGTACCCCCCTTGAATCCCCCTCTTCTCTGGGCTATATGTGGCATTTCGAAGCTCTGACAATCTGCTCCAAATGTTTTCCATATTTGTTCAGCCTTCTTGATTCAAATACCAGGAACAACTCAGCCAGCACAAAGCAAAGCTTTGGGGGGCAACAAAACTCACACCCCCCTCAGCACGCGCACACACACACACGCACGTGAAAACCTAAAGTTCATCGGCATGGGAAAGGAGGAGAAGAAACCTCAGCACAGCACATCCCTGAATAACCAGAGCCAGACAGGGAAGGCACCCGAAGGGGAGAAAAGTACCAACTCGAGCAAGACGCAGGAGCCTGCGATGAAGAAGAAGAAGCAGAAGAAAACCAAGGGGGATCCCAAAACTGGCCAGGAGGAGGAATCCCACACTTGTTGTGGCTGCCGTTTCCCGCTGCTGTTTGCTTTGTTGCAGCTGGCATTAGGCATCTCTGTAACAGTGCTGGGCTTCCTTATGGCAGGCATCAGTTCTTCTCTGCTAGTCAGAGACACTCCATATTGGGCTGGGATAATTGTAAGCATAAAGTCTGTTTCTCCATAAAGTGCCTTTGCCAACATTAATGCAAGCTGCATGACGCTCCACTTTAGACTAACCAAATGCATGCACAACACCATTTGAGTTATGCTAACTATAAATATTCCTGGGATTAAATGTCTGGGTATATTTTCCCAAGGAAACTGCTCCTGCAGAATAACACGATCTTTTATCTTCTTCCCTGAAATACCCAACAGACCTTAAATAAAATGCAGGCTTGCTGTTCACTAGATGTATGTATTAGCTTGTGCTTTGCAGTGAACTCCTGCCTGGTGATGCTGAAAAAGAATGTTGATTACTTACCTTGTCTTCCCTCTTGCCCCACCAAACCATAACAATTAAGCTTTAGAAGTGAGAGCATAACTCTGTAACTTGCAACTTTTAGCTGGTCACGTTGGTAGTAGGGAGAGGAGAGAAATGGCTGTCTTTTGAGCTTCCCCCCTGTGCTGTGTTGAAGAACCTCTGTGATTTAAGCCCTTTCCTGCCTGGCTTCAGCCCCACTGGAGGGAGGGAGAAACCGAACGTGGCCGTGGGGAAGGGGACGGTGCTGGCGGGGGGGGGCAATGGGCGGGGGAGAGAG
>NW_009728147.1:13065-35565 GCF_000703405.1 Apaloderma vittatum | reverse complement strand
GCCCCCCGCCAAGTCATGCGCAGTTTCGAGTGACACGTCAGCCTCGCTGCACGGGCTGGCAGGAACGGACTAAAGGGTAGGGTCTTCCTGGACGTAAATAAGAGACACTGCTGGTGGGGAAGCCCAGGCTGGTCCCCAGCACCAGCAGCCTCTTCAGAGGTGGGGGTCTCGGTGCTCTTTGCAGTGTGGCCCCCCTTAGCCGTGTGCTTGGGGATGTGCAGTTTGCCTGTAGAGAGATGATGTCAGTGATTATGAGCTTGGGGTGTGCCATGGATGTAATTTAGTACAGGGAAGATTTTCCCCTAGGCAGCAGGCTTCAGGAAAATACACACTGATGTGTTAGCACTGTTTTGGGTGTTGTTAGGTGTTGTTAGATCATAAGAACTCCCAGCAAATAAATTCATGTTCAGGTACTTAAAGATTTCTCAAACCTTTTCAGATTCAGAATCAGGGTAGATTTAGATTGGACATTAGGAAGAAGTTCTTCACTATGAGGGTGGTGAGACACTGGCACAGAGAAGCTGTGGATGCCTCCTCCCTGGAAGTGTCCAAGGCCAGGCTGGATGGGGCTTTGAGGAATCAGGTCTAGCAGGATGTGTCCCTGCCTGTGGCAGGGGGTTGGAACTAGATGATCTTTAAAGTCCCTTCCAGCCCAAATCATTTTTGGTTCTATGAATCGCTAAACAGATATGGAAGCATGTTCCCTAAATGTAATTCCTTGCTATTTGAAGGACTGTCTGAAGTTCTGAACCGTTTGGGATTTGCTGTTTGGGGTTGCCTGCTGGGCAGCTCTCCAAAGAAGGAAAAGAGCAGGACCTGAGCTCCCAAAGGAAAAGCTGCTCTTACTCACTTCACCCTTCTTGTTTCTCTTCCAACCAAATAAGTATCTAAGAGTTTAGCAATGTTTTGCAGGGCGAGAACCTGTCCTTGTTCAGGATGACAACCGCCTCCTGGGGTTTTTACTGTTACAAGCCAGGGGGAAGTAGGAATAATAAAATAGCAGCATGTGACATTTTCACACCTGTTTATTTGGGGATTCTGGAGGTCAGATTATTTCTTCTCCAGACAGTACTTGTACTATCCCAGCTTTGAAATAGTTTTTTCACTAGAAGAAGTTGATACACAAAGACTAGTGTACAGCCAGGGATGTGAGAAAAGCAGTGGAAGCAACCCCCGGCCCATGTGAATGTCTTCAGTATAGGAACAGCATCTATCTGAGACATCTGCATATGCCTGATCTCCTTTGGGGAGGCCTGAAGCCACATCAAAGTTGCTACTTTCTGAAGATCGAGCTCTAACCCCTCTAGTTCTTGGCAACAATTGCCAGCAGCGATGACATTTAGATGCCCGCACGAGGCAAAGCTCAGTTTATTTCAGAGTTACACCCTGAACAACAGTCAAAACTCATGTGCGTTCCTGAGCTAATCCCCAACTTGAAGCAAAACTCAGCTCTCAGACATGGTGATCATGTTTTGCACTCACCAGCTGGCTAGGATAACCCTTGGGGAAACACATCTTTTGGGACTGTATCGGTCAAGGGGGTCAAGACTTCATCAGAATGACCAGCGCACCTGGTGGGCTGCAGATTGGGACCTGTGGGGAGGGGTTACTGTACCTTTGTTTTCAGTCAGAAGGTGATTCTCACCTTTGGGACTCCAGTGTGATGTTGAGCCTCCAGCAAGTTCAAGTGCAGTTTGGTTCCTCCCTGGCCTGAAAGGGCTTTTGGTGCCCCGCTGCTTGCCATCAGGATGACAGCAGGGACCATGTGGTGGTGAGATGTGGCCAGGCACACTCCTGAGGAGTCACACTGAGAGAAGTCAGTGCTTGCAAGTCAGAACTTGGACCCTCAGCCTAAAGCAGATGTCTAATGCTGGCAGAGAGGGTGATAAAAGAGAAACTGGTGTAAGAAAGGAGAGGTGGAGGTGGTGGCTAAGGCCCTGGAGAACACACGTGGAGCATGACTGATACACCAGTGGAGTAATGCAAAGCATATATCTGAGGGGCAAAATGCAGAAGGTATGATATGATGATGCATTTACTTTGTTCCTGTGCTGTGATATCTCCATGAAGGTACTTGGTGCTCAGTGGGATTTCAGACAGAGATGGTCAGGAGCTGCTGAACTGGGATTTCTTGGTGTGCAGGTCACTGGGTGCTGCTGGTAAACTGTGGTGGAGAGAATGCTGAGGACCAGCCTCTGGAGAGCTCTTGGCTCTTGAAAGCTGGGGGAAAATTGGTCTGTGAAGGAGGACCCTTGGCTAGGACACCCTACATGTGGCTGAACGTCTTATGGGCTGGCTCTTGGGCTGCTGCAGGAGTCTGCATGGAGGGCATATAGGCAGGAGATGGATGACCCATATGCTGCTTGAGAAGAAACCTCATGGCAGAAAGTGACTTCTCAAAACTGTTTCATTTGCACAGAAATGAGCAACAGAACAGAAAGATGTGGTGTAAAATACCACAGCATATTTGTTTTAGTAGCATCCCACTGAAGTGCTCTTTTTAAAGGACTTGATTAGTATTCAGAATCAAGAACTTAAAAAATCTATTATTGAGACCTTTTTAGCAACATTAGAGATAATGGGCGAAGCTCATTCCTGGTGTTACTCCTTTGGAATTACACCAGGGCTGGATTTGACCCCACTGCTGTTAATGTAGGATGACAGAAAAATGAAGGAAAATTGCTAACATGTTAAATAGACCCTGATTGATTGAAAGATTTTTTTTTCTTCTTTATTAGTGTCAAAATGGTGACACCATTCCTTGCTGAAAATCAAGTGCTTTAGTGCATTACCATGAATGAAAAGGAGAAGCAGCTAGAGTAAAATGCTCCCAAGGAAAACCAAACCATGCAAGGCAGTTCAAATTAAATGGGTTCAAAATCTGACTGTTTAGCTTTGTCATGATAGCACAAGGCAAGAACTGGGTTAACCATCCCTAGAATAAATGCGGCCAGTGATCCACTGACAGGGAGTGGAGGAGGTCCCTGGCACTGATGAGGTCCCCCGCCAAGGGGTGCCTCCACCGACCCTTCCTTCCTGCAGCTACTGCAGAATGAAATGATAGAGCTCATATCATATCAGAAGTGTATCGCCATGAAACTCAGTTAAAGCTTACCAGTTTGAAATATATTTCGTCTGAAATCCACAGGGCGTTAGTCAGAAACCAAACGAAAGGTTTATGGACAGAAAACACAGAGCCTGTGTGATTTACCACTTCTACTTCCCTGTCAAATGCCTCTTCCACATTGACAGAGACAGGCAAATAAATGCAATTAGAAACCGTGAGGGTGGGATTTGTTTCACCTCCCTGTAGCTGCTTACAGCAAAGGTGCCCAGGTCTGAAGCTGTTGCCTGGCTCCTTTGTGATACCTGTCCTGAGCACCTGCAACTGCAGGCTGGACCAACGCAGCAGTCTCTTCCTTCTTTCTGTTTTGAAGGAGCTTGCACAAACCCTTCACAAAACTGCCTAGGAGAGCAGGGCTTTGTATTATTTTTTCTGTATCTTGCCACTGACTTGCTGCGTAGCTTTGGGCAAGTTACTTAACCTTGCAAAGGCTTTGTTATTTCCCCTGTAAAGTGGGGTTAATAATGGTTATCTGTCATCCCTTGCTTTGAGATCCTTGGAAGAAAAGTGTTGCAGAAGCAGTGGATATTAATGGTATCCTTTTCATTCTTTTTCATTAGCTTGTGGCCTTTTGACACCCAGAAGAAGAAACGATGTATTTCTTCTTGAAAAATCTGCTCTTAGATTATTTCCAGTGTGATCAAAAGCAGAGAGTATCAGAGTTTACACAGGCAAGCTCCCTCTCAGTAGCCCCATTTTGCAGACTCGGACAGTTAAGAAAGTTACAGGAATGCTCATCAGAAGTGATTTTCTAGGGTGTTTATTATTTCTGTCAGAAAGTTATTTTAAATCCATATATATGGATGGTTGTGCACAAAATAGAGATTTTTAGAAGCATTTTTTGAAAAATCTGTTTCTCAAGCAGCTCAAGGCAGCAGCCATGGCTGCAGCTGTCGTTTATTTTATTGCAAAAAACATCTCAGAAGATCTGCCATGGGCTGAGCCCCCAGCCCAGGAGCTCTGACGCTTGTTCCTGTTCAGGCCCCTCAGGGCCAGGTCTCCAAAGCTTTTTTCCCAGGCCAGAGGGTCCCCGAGCTGTAGCTATGGCTCATTGCTTTTTGGCCATACTGATCAAACATTGGCTTCTCTGCCCTGGTGGAGCAAGGCTGCTGCAGGGCCTTGCAGTGCAAATGACAAGCAGACTGAAAAAAAAAAGAAGCAATTTAATTATTCTTTATTTACCTGGAGACAGAAATTTCTGTGCTTCTCTTTCCTTAAAGTTTTTAAACCTTTTTAAAAAACCCAAACAACAAACCAACAAACTGTTAAATAAAAGTGCCAAAACCTCCACCAGAGGTGATCCTTTGACCATCCTGCAGATAAAGATAGGTGAGGCAATGGCTGGGAAACCCACCTGTGAGGGACAGTTTGCAGGAGATGAGAGATGAGAGCGAGAGCATTGTGTGGCAGCATCAGGGAATGGTGCAAGACAACCTGCCTGTGTGACAGGACTGGCAGAGGAGCTTGTCTGGCTTTCATGCTTCAAAGATCTTTTGATGCTTAGTACAATGTGTGGAGCAAACAACCAGGACTATCTCCTAACGCTGCGTATCCCTATTAGATGCTGATAATTGGGATGTTTAATTGATGTTCTGCGTGAGCATCTGATTCAGAAGGTGAGTTCTGCCACTGACTCGGCACGTACTCATGGGCTGATAAACCTGAGTGCCAAAATAAATAGCATTGCCTGGAACTGGAAGTGCTGACCCAGCCTCTGCCTCTTCGGGTTGTCAGAGTTTGCGTAGTTTTGGAGTTGGAAGGGCAGGAAGGCGGCATGACAAGCACCCTGCACCCAGCACCCTCTTCGACTTGTACAGCTCTCGGCAAAGTTACTCAGGCATCCCCAGCTCCCAGGGAAGCAGCAGGGCCCCTAAAATTAAGCTGGACTTCTGATATGGTAGAAAATTTTTTAAAGACCAGGAGTTGGGATTTTCATCCTGAAATGAATGGTGATGTGTATAATTTTCATCCTGAAATGATGGTCATGTGTATAATTGTTAAGGATAAGCTTTGAGAAGGTTGTGAGATGGATACTGAAATGATGAAGCATTTTATTCAGGCACCTGCTATGAAGTGTTATAAATTAGAAACTGGGGTTAGATATGCCCTGATGGTTAGCTGGGCTTGATTGGACTCATGCTCCTTTGCATTAGAAGGAATTTGCTGGACCTGTAGCTGTTCCTATAATGTAGATGGTTTCCCTGGCTCAGTATAACAAACCAATTCAAGGAGCACATTGTCTCTGACAATTTCCTCACAGATGAGACTCTGTAGATGTTTCCACCTAAGAGCCTTTCTGCAGAGGGTCTCTCAGGTCCTAATACGAGGCAAATCTGTGCAGGCAGCCCCCTGTCAGCCTCCTCACCTTTCTCTTTCTGGATCCCACCCACCTGCTGGATATAACATTTTTCTGCAAGGTGGACACTCTGCCTGCATGGTGGTGGCCCTGCCAAACACCAGACAAACGCTTTATGCCTGAGGCGATCTTTTCATCTTTCTAGAGAGGGTCAATAATTGGGAAGCATCCCCAGCTAGAGAGAGAAGCAACTGATCCCCTTCCATATTGATATGGGGGATGCTTGACTATTTAAAAAACCCTGAAATCTAATATCTTTTAAAGCCTGAAAGGAGAGAGACACTTTCTTGTTAGCCCTGGCCCCTTGCTGGTTTTTTTTTGTTGTTGCTTTTGACACCTTTTCCTGCAGCAATTATGGAGGTGGCTTTCAGTCAGCCTTTACCTCCTATACAGGCTTGCTGGGTTTTTAACTTTTACTTGTTATTAGGGAAACCGATTTCATTTTTTAATAAAAGGTGACACTTAAAAACAGGTGCCATCAAAGCAGCTAATGGAAATTACAGTCATGCAGGCATCCATTTTTTATACAAGATAGCTTCAATTAGCCATGGGCAAACATCAAAAGGTTTGAGGGAAGACTATCTTCAAGAAGAGCCTCTAACTTTAGGTATATAATTGGATCTTCTCCAAACTATGTGAATTTCTGGGTGGTGTGCAACAAGGTACACTGCATGAAATACACTGTAATGGGGTTTCCAGTGCTTGTTTCTAGTAATATATGTACATAGCATCAGAGCTGCACTCTTCAGAACCCTCTGCCATTAAATCTCACCATTTTCTAAGAGTAATGATGCATTGACGCCAAATTAACTGAAATCCATACTTTTTTTTTGAGCAGGTATAGACTGGAAAACTTGGGTGGGAAAAAATATTGAAATATTATGAAAGAATGGGTTGAGAAGGTAGCTGCATACCAGAAGTCTGTGTGATACCTAGTGAAGTGCTGATCTAATTCTGGATACCTCTGTGTCTTAGTCCACCGTTCTAGCGACGGCCTCAAGGGGAAGCAGAAAGGAAATCAGAGTTCCTGGTGGGATTATATTTGTGCAAAAAGCCTAGGTAAGATGTGGAAATGGAGATTCTTCAAACAGGTTTCCTTAGCCTAAGTAGCCTTATGACAGTTGCTATGATGGCTTTCTATAGCTTCAAAGCCACAGACGTATCTCAAACCATGAGTTGTGTTCACATAGTGCTTGTAGCCAGGCTACACTTCTCAAGTTGTAAATTACTGCTGGTTCTAAGAACTGTCAATTTTTTTTTTTTGGTCCCTTGGGCATTTGATGGCCCAGTGCCATATTTCTGACTTAGCATCAGCACTGGACTGCTTCTGCAGCTCCTGGCTTCATAAGTGATGGTAGCTTTGGCAGTGATTTGCCAAGGGAATTAAATCTTACCATAGCACAACTGACCGTTTTCACTGCTGAGCAACTGACCTGAACAGCAAAGAGCATTACAGAAAAATATAGTTTCATTTGATTATGAATGTTCTTGCAGGGGTTTGATTACTTTACAGAATTTAAAAGAAAGTTGGGTGTCTGCCAGAGTGTGTTGTTGCATGGTTTAAAGGTACCTGTAGTAAAGACATCATTATTTTGTTCTGTAGGTGGGACAGGTATGGGCACTTAATATGGGGTTTTATGGACGTTAACAGAATGATTTTGTAGATGATGGTAGCCTTTGCCTGCAACCACAATATACGTGTTTATCATTATTACTACAGCAATTATTCTGGAAGTAATTTACATGCAACTAGACTGTCCTTAAATGCAATGAGAAATCCGTAAGAGGAAAACCCACTAAGGTGCAACACCTCTGTGGGGCAGGCTGGCTTCTTTTACATGTGGTAGTGAGACCCAGGCTGACCCGAGTCTGATGAAAGCTAGCAGTGAAATCTGCCTGTGGCACCTGCTTCCACTGCCATTTCCTCAATCCTCATACAGTCAATGTCTGCAAGAGCCTGTGCAGATGTCTGGTGTCGGAAATGATCCTGGCTCATAATGGCAAAGTCAACAGGAATATTTTCTTTCTTGCATCAAAGTCTGTGTCCAGTGGGACTGTAAAATTGTGGATAACGTGGCTTCTTCAAATGAGTGTGGGGGAGATAAGCCTTGTCATATCTGATAAGGTGGGTGAGCTGTCAAGCCAACTATTGCCTCTGAGGGTAAACCAGAGATTTCAGAGATAGCTACAAGAGATGATTTCTTTACCCTTGTTCCTACAAACAGAAAGATCCACGGTGTCTTGAAGTGAGCAACTATGAAATAACTTGTCCCTAATGGAAATTTCTCCCTGATTCTGTTAAGAGCAGTTTTTCCCCCAAAATTTGAGAGTTTACGTCCTTATTAAAGAGCTCATCTGTGGGTCTCAGCAATGCCATGTGGCACTGCACTGCCAATATTTGAGAGGTATTGTCCTCCAATGTTTTTGCTTCCTGCCCTTAAAGGTCGTTGCACGAAGTTCTTGCTAACACGCCCCCATATAAAGAGCATATGAGCTCTTCTGTGTCTCTGTGAGTGTTTGCAGCATTTTTCTTGTGATGGGGTCTAGACTCAAGTGCTCCTTTTTGCCTCCTTCCGTCATTTCTTGGTGGATGTTTCCAACTCTCCCACTTGACCAGCCTCATGTGCCAGGGTTTCCAAGATGATCTGGATAGGAAGTGCTTTGCTGGAGAAAATCACCTATTCTATAGCCACACTCGAGCTAAAATTGTAGCAATAACGACAACAACAAAGTAAAACAGTTTCACAAATATACAAGGGAGAGATGCAGATAGATTAGAACAATCTGTGGTTTTGAAATCTGTTGAAATAAAGCAAGACCACATTAATATGTCAATGTGCAAAGATAATGAATGCAAACCACAGCGGAAATTTGTGCCCTACATGTTCGTATTTCCCCAATTACATGCGTTATATAACCATCTTCATCAGTGCCATGTGGTGCCCTTGTGCCACTCGTACACCTTGTGCTTAGTCCTTGCAGGATCAGAGATGACTGAGCTGCGGGGAGTTGAGGAGCGGGGAGACCATCTGCCTTGCCCTGAGGCTGGTGGTCCTAAAGGGTGGCAATGTCTGTGGGCTTTGCCCGAATACTTTTCTGCATTGCCACCTGTGTTTGTTCCAGCTGGAGATGATGAGTGTGTTTTTCTCACTCATGACACTTCTGAGTAGCAAGTTTAGTGAGAGGGACAGGGTTGGCTGGTGCAGGAGGATGCCAGCACCGCGCTGACCAAGGTGTCAGCACTCTCTGCTTTGGTGGCAGCTCAAGCTCTTCAGCCTGGTGAGACCCGCTACAGTAAAGCTGGTGGTGAGGGACCCGCTCCTGAGAAGGGCTGGGATCAGGTGCTGCTCATGCTGAAATCTGTAGGACCTTAATTCAGTTCTCATGACAAGAGGCTCTAGCCCTCTTTGGGGTGGGAGCAACCTGGAAAATGTGTACTCCTGTTTTGATTGTGGTTTAAAGAAAACTAATCCTTAAGTCACTTTTCAGCCCTGAGGTGTTCCTGCCTAATGGAAGGAATGTCTACTGCTTCCCACTAAAGTGAAACAGTGTTGTAACTTTTCTACAGCATAAATTTAAATTTTTCAACCAGCCCTAGTACACAGCTGTTTGCCCTGTATTGTGAACTAGGGGATTTGACAGGGTATGTCTTAACCAAAATTAAACCTGTACACTTCCTAAATACACCTGTATCACATTTGGGTCTTTTTCTAGACAGCGCTTTTCTAAGTTTAAATTCTTTCCTGTATTAGTCTGTCTGGAAAATTTTAAAATAGGGTCTTGAAACAAACTTGAGTTGGAATTTACTCAGCATAGAAACACATATTTCTAGATTAGTAGATAACAGTTACAAGAGCTGATCTAATTAACTGCTATTCTGCAGATTTTATAGAATCTATTTTATTTGTATAACAAATGCCTATCGATTAGTGGCAAGCAAGTGCTAAAGCAAGTTCAATTGCATTTTATGTTGTGTGCTTAGTCAATAAGTCATAGGAAATGTATACTTCACGCTGGGATGTTGCAGTGGCTATTGAAGCACTAGGATGCAGGATTACCTAATGCTACTTAGCAATCAGCATCAACAGCATCCATAACATGCCTGCTGTAATGCAGCTGTCTTAGTTGCTTAGCGGGGCCTAACAAATATTTGTCAGAGGATTTTTATAGTTATTCTATTATACCTCACAGGTATAATTCAAAACTGATCTATTAATAATGTATAAAATAGAAGCATAAAGCTATTTTCTGTATAAATGTTCCACACTCTGGTTTATTCCAGTGAGTGAATTTACCTTTCAAGAACAGAAATGTAAAATATATATGGGTCATAATTCTCAGCAACATTATTTTTTACTGTCACTTACAAAAATACAAATCTCTGGTAAAAAAAAGAAGAAGTAAAAAAAAGTTGGTATATTGTTATAAAATAAATGCCTAAGCATTCTGGAATACACTGGCCAAGAATTGCCAGAATCTCAACGCAGTGTAATCTTTTATAAATACCTCTCTACAAATGTGCCTCTTCGAGTATCCCTGTGTATATTATTTAAATCCCAGAGGGACTTTAGAAAGTGTGTGCAGGAATGGAAATCCTTTTAAACGATAGTCTTTTGTATGGGAAGCTTTCTGAATAGGGAGGTCTGATCCCGCCGCCTTGAAAACTGGCAGGGTTTTTGCAGGAGTTGTACAAGGCACTTGGTGGTAGAGAGAAAATTCCACCACCGGTATCTGACTCTGCCCTCAGAAATAAATGCAGCTCTGTCAGTTTTCTATGGGAAAATGGGAATGGGAACGCGAGAGTGGGCACAGTCCCATGATGTCTCACGGGAGTAACCTGGAGGCAAATCTGACCCTTGGCTCATGCAAGTGTAAATGCCCACTTGCTTAGCTGAAGCAAAGCAAATTTGATTTATTGCTCATAACAAGATCCTTCAGCACCAGATCCTGAAAGTACTTAGGTCCAGCTTTGACCCGAGCAGCCCTTTTGATTTCACATGAATTTGGGGACATAATGTTAAGCGAGTGTATTTAGGGAATTTTTTCTGTTTCTTGCTGTAAGTTTTTTCCTTCAGCCACTACTTCCACTGGGGGAGTTTATCATTTGGTTGTTACTAGAGATATGATCTCCTTAAGATTTAAGTTTTATGGGCATGTTAATTGAATTAAAAGATTAATATACAGTGCAAGGGACCAAGGACATAGGCGATTAATCCTGAGAAATAAAACATGTTCGAGTTGCATAGAAGCACTATAGGGCAAAAAAAACCCCAGTACTGACAAGAAAGGTTGTTTTTTCCCCCAACAACCCTGTCAGCTATGGCTGTCAACAATAAAAAGAAGAAAACAAATAAATTGGAGGCCATGTGTAAGTCATAGGACCAGAATATAAATACACATGACATGGAAAGGAGTAAATAATACTGACGCTTTCTTTAGAAATGTTCTCCGGCAATACCCCATATTCATGTTGTACTGAAATGACATGAAATAAAACTTTATGGGAAAAAGTGTTATTAATCACATAGGTTCTTGAGGGACATGACTATTGGTGTGTTGAGAGGCAGTCTTCCTTTGCAGGGCTGCTGTCTAGTGCCTAACAACAACATAAAGAACAATTTGGTATTTTACGCATCAGATCATAAAAGAAATGTGTTTAACGATTGCTGGCATTACTGCAGGTCCAACAGTCCCCCCCAGAGCTGAATAATCCGGATGCAAACAGCACCGCCATAGCGTGCAGAGAGCAGGAGGGGACGGGACTGTGAAGGACCCCCATGCTCCTGCAGGCTTCTCTGTGGTGTGTTCCCATCCCTGAGCAAAGCCTGGCCCACAAAGGCAAATTCCACTCCTCTGAAAGCCTCAGGTTAATGACAAGCCTTCAAAACCTCCAAAGTAAAATGAAAGCAGAGGAAAATATAGATTCTTGATGTAATCACTGGGAATTTAATAGCTATCATTTAAAATCAAGGTTCTCCTTCCAAATAGGCCAAGACTTGTTCCTTGTCCCATGTGAAGAAATGACATCTGAAAGCACGCTGGCTCATCTTGGCTAAGGTCCCCACTAAGGCTCATTACACCTGGCCCTTTTTCAAAGGTGTGATATGAAGTGGCATAAAAAATGAAAAATGCGTGCATGCCATCAGCTCACCTGGTTTCTTTTTGGAGGCATGGATTCCTCTAAGTGTAGCTTCAGCCACCACCACCAACCTCTCTTTCTGCAGGTGCAGTCGGGACCCCTCTCATTCGCTGATCCAGCCCTGGTAGCCCCATGGTGGCCCAGGGAGCCCTCACGGGGCACTTGGGGACCCAGATCGTCTTGTCCAGGCAGGGGAAAGTTGCCAGAAAGCAGCAGTCTGGTTGTAGAGCTGCTGCTCATGTGTACTACTGTGAGATTTTCTTGCTGGTCCTCCAAAAAGGTGGGAGAGGAAGGCACTTGACCAGAGTGCTTAGCACTTTGAGGAGACCCAGAAAACGCTGCTTAAAAAAGAAAATATTTACTAGGCCATTTCCTCAGAGTAGGATCTTCATTCTTTACGTGACTGGAAAATGCCTACCAGTGAATATCTGCTCCTGTAAATAAACCTCAGTCTTCAGAATTAATAATAAAGACAGCTAGACAAATAATAAAGTGCATAAATAATTCTCCATTATTGTTAGCCTTCAGCAGTTACTGCTACAGGGCCAAAATGCCATCTCAGGTTACAGGAGAGATGTCTTCTTTGGTAAGGCGTCCACTCTAGGAGAGGTTAAAAACATCTGCTCTACTGGGCTGCTTCTTATGCAGCGACAGCTATGGTTACAACCTGTACTGGTAACATAAAAACCCCACCAGCATCCAGTAGGACAGTGTTTTGGGGGCTTGCAAGCCCAACTTCATAAGCCTTCTGCTCCTTTTGGATAGTTACATGGAGAAAAACTTGAAGCGCATTCTGGAGGCTATTGCTGGGCTGTGTCTTTGCAGGTCTGATTCCAAAAGACCCTCTCAGTAACTTCTTTCGTGCTTCTCTGTCTGTAAAGTGAATGTTAAAGCTCTTCCCTCCTCACAGCTTCATCCACACATACCAGGCTCTTACACGCATGGATGTAGCCCCTACTCAAATGACTTCACTTACACACTGCTACTTCAACTATGGTCCTGCTAAGAAAGAGAAGTGTTTTGGCTTGAAAACAAAAATAGGTATTTTTTTTAAAATGTTGACGTATTTTACATCTCTTCCCTTGCAGGTCTGTGCGGTATCCTTAGTGGGATTTGTTATGCTTTGTATTTCGTACCAACCTGATGAGAAGACCTGTATACAGTTCACAGTAAAGGTACCTCGACTTTTAAATTTTTTCTTCTTCTCATGTTGTTAAATACAATCAGAAAAGTTGATACTGGGGATATTTTTAAGAAAAGAAGTGAAAAGGCACTTAAATGCAAGAATGATTTTCTGGTATTTTCCAGGCAGCCAAGGAAGAAACAAGACTATAAAGGGGAAACTCCAATAACAAATATTACAAATGAGAACAAGATACAGTTTTATTTGCCATATTTTAAGAATATCAAAGAGATTCAGATCAACAAAGCTGCAATATTTTAGGAAGTGTTGAATGAAAGATTGAGGGTTACTGATTCAGTAGATATTCACAGAAAGCTGGATAAGAAGTAGGGTGGCATAAAATGGATTCACTTAAATCAAGTTTTAATGTTTAATGTGATCTAAGAAGCATCTCAGCATCTTCCAAGCAGTTTTTGCTCCTCACCATGAAATAAGAAACTGCACGGGCACAGGCAAATTAAAAAGTGTGCCTGGAAATCTCTACCTGCCCACCTCCATAACCGGGGAGAGGGGGGCTGTACCTGAGCACTGGTAGCCACTGCTCAGCGGATGGCGCCTTGTGTCACGGTTGGGCATTAGAGAACATGGGAAAGCATCAGCAAACCATGGGGACCAGCCTTCTTCCATGGACCAAATTCCCACTTGAGCATTGCAAGAGAGGTGCAGAAACTGTGCACCATGCCTCACCTTGGTCCCCAAAACTGTGCTTTGTTGACACTGGTAAGAAACTAGAAAAGAAAGGGCTGAGAATGCTTGTTCCAGATGGGACATTTTTTTCTGGTCTGCTTTTCCTCATTATTTTAATTTTCAGGGCTCTTAATATTTTGCAGACACGTAATAACCAAGAAATATACTGATGCAAGCAACACAGAATAACAGCGATTATTAACTGAGAAAGGCAGAAGGAAATCAAATGCAAGAAGTGGCTTTTTGAAACCTGGCATTCATCATTCCTTAGAAATTAGACTCTGGCATGTCCCTTGTGCCTCTCTCAAGCTTCTCCTATACTTACATAAAGAAAGAGAGAAGAACAATTGTTTCTGACTTTTGATTGCCTTTGCATTCTCAACCCATTACCTTTACAACCAGAGTAAGCCTTACAGCTGCCCAAGGAGCTGCTGGGCTGGGCGGGACCTGCCACACCAGGCTTTTTATTGCTTGCTCTGCAAGCATCCAAGCAGGAAAGGAGTCATCCCTCCTGGTGGGAAAGGCATGTCGGGCTGGGCAGCTCAGATGTCTCTGCCACCCTTAGCAACACCACCCGTCTCACCCTGGCAGTGAGGAACTTGAGCCATCACCCCTGCAAGAAAATAAATGTTTTGAAAGTGCTCCCCAGGAGATGTAAAATGGGTTATTCCTCATCATTTACCATCGTTAGAGCTAAAGTCTCTCTTGAAAGACTTCTGATTCAGTCGATAGCCCATGGGCTGTTGCCTCCCCAAAGCACCCTCCTCCCCAAAGTCCACCTGCCCCATGCTTCCTATTGCAGCATGCCACAAAAATCAGTCATTCCCAAGCTGTTCACCTCTCCTGTCCCACATCCCCACTGGGAGCTCTTATCCCACAGTGCTTCCCTCCTTGCTGCCTCTCTAGATGAACGGCTTCTGGCTGCAGAGCATGTACCTATTTTAGACAAAACAGGACCTAAGAGCCTCCTCCAGGGCTTTGACCATGCAAGACTCATCTAAATCTCCAGTATCACTTCTCAGATCTTCAAATGTCAGTTAAAGGCTATCTCTGAACAAAAAAAAAAGAACATTAGGTATTCAGCAACAAGGCTGCAGATGCAAAATTACAGTCATGAGACAAAGCTGAGCAACTTGGGTTGTTCTCTCCTCCTCAAGGGCCTGGTGCTTCACCCAGCATTGTAGTTGGGTTCAGCAACTTGCTCCCCAGGCCCTACCCTCACACCAGTGGCTCGTGTCCACTGAGGCTGCTAAGTGGACATCATCCTACAAGAAAATCTTGGTCCAGCTTCCCTGGAGTGTAGTAAGCACCCCAAGATCCCTTGCATAGCCCAATGGTGACTTTGTGAGGAGGATCACATGTACAAGTCTGGGGTATATTGGTCGACCTCCAAGGTGACCCTATGACCACTGTGAGTGACTCCCTTAGAGTGGGAAACGGGAGGAGATCCATGCAGCCCTCTCTGCCTTCCTCCCGCTCAACAGCTGCTTCCTTCTTGTCACACGTTAAAGAACTGCTTTTGGCAGAAGTCCCTTTCCTGAGACTACTGCAGATATCCACAGTGCCCCATGCATCAGTGAGAAAGGAAAACCACCACGGCAGGGGATGGCAGCTTTGCCCTTCAGGAGGACAATGACGAGTCCCAGGTTGAGTTTCTGCCCGGACTCCACCTCAGTATCTGCAGGAAGCATGCTCTGCATGCTCTGCAGTATGGCAAAACAACATGCCCAGCTGTTACATGCATATTTAAAAGCAGAGATCCTCTTCCCTTGGACAAAAAAAAAGAAAGAAAAAAACAACACAGGAAAAATCTTGACATCTCCCATGGACTTCCTGGGCTATCTGCTAATATTTAGATCACTCACTATGGTCCTCATCACAGCATCTTCCTTGGTAGCGTGGCACCATCTACTCCTGCCCAACCAGCCCCGTCAGCCCACGCCGTGACACACACCGCGCTTCCTGTTGTCTGCATGCTCTTGTGCCTGAGCCACCACTGCCTTCAAAAGGCGTCCCCTGGTTTCACATCTGCAAATCCTTCTGGTTTCACCTCTGCTAACTGTGAGAAGCCTTTTCCATGCAGAACTTGATCCTTCTCAGGTTGTTTATTTTCTTTTCGGCACATAGGAAAACCATTGCCAGTAAATAGTGCTGTAATGTTTCTTCCTTATATGAGGAACACAATGGAGGATGAGCTGCCATGCTCTGACCTCATCGTACACTGTCCCTCCCCACTTCCCTTTTATCCTTCTATTTAAATGGCAATCACAGTGCCCATCTCTCTAGAGCTGTTAAAAAGCAGCTTTCCAGTGGCAAGTTCTGGTTCCTGGGCAGAGCTCACTCTGTGGTTGTATTTGCAAAGTTGCCTCCAGGTCTGGCATGTGATTAATCTGCTGATGTGATCTCAGCACTTGCTGTCTTGTGCTCCCTCATAGGCAGTATTTGCATTTGCCTCACCTTTGGTATTTGGAAACGTGTTCATTTTCAGCCGCTCATAGAGAGATTCCTCTGCAAACATCTTGTGAGAATAATAAGCTATTTGGAAATTGCCCTATGTCCCCACTTCCCACGGATCTCTGCCTCTGAGGATTGCTGAAAGAGCTGTCCATGTATCCAGACTTTGAGATTTCCTTCGTTTTAGGTACACAACAGGCAAATTCTTGCTTATGGTACTGGAGTGTAGTGAAGGCTGTGGATTTCATGCTATTTTGTCCTGACTTTGGATAGAAGTTGGAAGGTAAATAAAATAACTGCCAAGGGAGAATCAGGCACATCGTGTAGTCTCGGTTTAATATCTCATTTATTAGGGAGGCCTGATTCTGTCTTCCGTTGGTCTGAATCCAGACAGTCCACTAGGACTTTCACATTACAGAACAACTTTCATCCCTCAAGGAGGAATGGTCATGAATGTTTGTTCATTCTCTGTTTTCCCCATCAAACACATTTGCACCATCTTTGGAAGAAATGCCATCGGTTTACAAATTACCACATCTTTGTTTGGAGGGGGTCTATCAGTCAGTAGCACTCTGTTTTCTGTGTGTTTTATATGAGGAGGTGTTCCCATTTTCCAACTTCACCTTTCCCATGGACCTTTACCTTGAAAGCTGCAGGGAGTAAGGAAATTGCATTTAATAAGAGCCACCCTCATTTTGAAGCTGCCACTGGTTTAAGGCTGCAGGGGAAGTAATTAAATGTAATAGTAGCCAAGTCTTAGAAACTAAGATCTTGCTGGAAGAATACAGTGATATGGGGGAGAAAACATATATAGTGCTTTAAGATCTGCAAAAAGTCCAAATATTTTTTTTGTAAAGTTGACAACTAAATACGAAGATTGATTCACACTGTATACATAAGACAAATAAATCAGGAGCGTGAATTTTATCAAGACATACATACTTGGAGTTTCAAGGTCATGAAAAGTGCTTTTATATTGATAGTTTGCTTGTGGTATTGAGGCTAAGAGAGAGAGAAAGAGAGAAGCTGCTGTTTAAAATAACAGATTGCCAACTATGCCATGTGTCTGACATATAAGACGACAAGAAAAATAAATGTTTTTATGGTGTTGAACAAAACCAAAAATGCTACTTTGGCTAAACACAGACTATTATTTTAATGCACATTCATACATAATTTGTATGCAGCACAGCAACTACCACATGCTCTGGTATCCAAAGGTCTCAGGTGCAACCTGGAGTGACAAAGGCTCTGAGTTTCTGCTGGTTTCCATGAGTTTGTGGGGGTGGACTCTGCGGAGATACCCCTGAAAGAAGCCACTCTATTTTAAAGCTGACACTGGTGCAAGGAGCCGTGGGGTGACAAGCAGACCCTTGTCCTTCTCATGCCATAGCATCAGGAAATGACAGGCATTCGCTGCTCTTTCACACATTTCTCCACGTTTATGGGGCAAGCTCTGAAAGGAGATGGAGCACAACATTTTCTTGTGGAGATTTTTCCCCATGGTAGGACCTGGGAAGAAAGCAGGCTGGCTGCATTCTCAGGGCCACAAGCAGGAGAACTGCCACCTCACTGCCTGATTTGCAAGTGTAAATCAGATTTGTTTGGGCATGCAAACCAAGAGATGGGAATAACACATGAGCAAGGTTTCAAAAACACCTACCCCTCAGCACAGCCTGGATAAGATGTCAGCCCAAGCCTTAGTCTGCTCAGCTCTGCTTCGAGGCAACTGCACTAATTTATCTCAGCTGATGACTGCAAGTCTAGTCAATGGAGGTACAATCGCAGAGGAAGATGGTCTCTCCCGCGCCGTAAATCTTCTGGCTGTATAGAAACACAGATTGCTTGGTGCTTTCATCAGATCTTGAAATTGCAAGGCAATGCTCATATAAAACATGCAAGGCAGAATTACTAGTTCTTGAGATGACCTGCTGCACTTTGCATCCCCAGGGACCTAGAGCTGTCTTACAAATTTTGAAGCACACAATGTCCACATAGTACACTGAATGCATCCATTCCCTGTGAAGTACATGTGCATTCTCAGAGTACCTGGAAAAAGAGTGTTTTAAAATTGTTTTTCTTCTTTTATTTTTCCTTTCTTTCAGCTGATGTATTTTCTCCTGAGCGCTCTGGGTCTGGTTGCCTGTGTTTTGGCAGTGGCTTTTGCTGCACACCATTATTTGCAGATGACAAAATTTACCTGCGACAGCATCCTCGAGTCCTGCCAGTGCAAACTGGACACTGCAGACCCCCTTGGTAGGACCTTTGTCTACCAGGACGCAGCTGACTGTGGCAGCCTCACCAGCATGCTCAACCTGTACTTACTTCTGCAGATGGTTCTCAATCTGATCGCAGCCCTGGTGTGTCTGTCGGCATGCTTCGTGATGTGGAAACACAGATATCAGGTCTTCTATGTGGGCGTTCGGTTTTACCCTTTAACTGCTATTGAAGGCCAGCAACAGAACGTATAGGGTCTTGGCTGGTCGGGGATTGCAGCCAAGGAATGGAAAATGTCAGCATATTGCCACCGTAGACACTATGGACAGATGAGTGTTTCTAAGGCTTTTGACAAGGAAAAACATTCACGCGGTTTTAATGAATATAATTTTCAATCATTTGAAGAGCATTTCATGTGGCTGCTCTTGAAAAAGACTTTTTATGTAGAGGCCACAAAGCCCTAAAGATGCAGCTGTACAAATACTGACCAAGAAGGACCTTTAATAGCCATAGACAAAATGTGAGCTTAAAAAAGCCATTAAAAACTCATCTGCAGGGCTACAGCTGATAAGAAATAGGGCCCCTTTCCCTTGCTGCTAGGTATCTGTTCTTGCCTTCAGAGAAGCTATACTGATTTCTACCAGATTAGGCTCTGGTCCAAACTGCTTAATTATGATTATGCTGACCATGCTTAGGGAATATATTGTGTCTCAGATGTTCTGAGTATAATTGACGCTAACCTGATGGGGATTTACCATATAGAAAAGTAATAAAGGAGGTCAAGACCTCTTCAAATGCAGGTTGAGACCAACAGTAAAGTGAATATATTGACAGCTGCCATATAAAATATGCATAAGACTTTTCAGAGTGACTAAAGATATAGGTTATCTAATCCAATTACTAATAAATAATAATATGAGTATGTTCACTAATAGCATTTTGGTGGGCTCTGCTTGAGACCCTAGAAAGATTTCTGAAGTATGAGTGATTGGCACTTTTTGAGAAAGGGTTAATTAAAGAAACCTTGAGATGTGCTCCTAAAGTGGAGGACCCTAAATCACTAGCCACATTGAAAACTATGTTGACATCGCTTTAATTGCAGTCTCCCAAACCTGGCGTCTAGCCAGTTCCACCAATTATACTCCAAGCACAAAAGGCCAAGTGCAATTTTGGTGTAACTGCTCTAAATACAATCAGTCTTACACACCAGGAGTGGAGTTGGGCCAACAGCCCTGAAAGTTATAACCCTACAACAATGAATTTTTTTAAATGGGGTGGAGGGAGGGAAGCAAGAAGAGACTGCCAGTCTCCCAAAGACATCTTTTATGATGATGAGGGCAAAAGAATAACGATTCCTTAATAAGCAGCATAGAATAACAAACCACATTCAAACAGTGCTTTTTCACCCTGAAAGTGTGGCTCTGCAAGTGCTTTCTATCTTGTTAGCTTTATATCACGCCAAGTGTGTCGGTTTGCCCCTTGAACTGTCATTTCCACTTGCACAGAGTGGACTTCTAAATGGAGGAGCAATTCTGAAATGGCAGCATTTTGCACTGTCCGTTGTATGTATCTGTGCAAGAACGAGGCAGCTGGTCCTCACGCCCTGCCATGACTAGGGATTTCCTGATCACAGCCAGAGCAAGGGTGTCTCTAAGTTAGGGTGGAGGAATCACATACTAGAAAAAACTGGGCCATAATCATTAGCAAGGAGGAAGGAAATAAAATTTCTATAAAACTTCAAAAAAGAAACAAACCTTCAGTTTCTGCAGCAAAAATAGCTACCAGGAAGTCAAAAACCCAGTCTGGCAAAAAGATAGTTGTCTAAGTAGCTCTAATCCCGTCCAAAAACTGTCTTCCTTATTGTAATCACATGTCATCCCATGGCTAGACCAGTGTACCTCCAGAGTCAGAAGATCACAACATAGTTAACTCTCCTGTGGTCCACCTAGAGCACTGTTCTGTCTACGTGCTTGAGTTTTTGTCATGGAAAGTGCCTCTAAAGTAGACGTAGCATCATCGAGGTGCTCTCTGCCAAGCTGAAAAGTAAGGAGCTTCAAAAAATGAAGGCTTTTGAAACCAGTTTCCAAAGAACCTTTTTTTTTATGTACCTAAAAATAGCAATCACTAGTAACCGTGGCTGTGAGGCACATTTGCAAGGGTGCCTGTTTGCTTGCCTAAATGTCGCCACTCATCTGAAGTCTGAACCCTGGCTCCCAGGCATGCTTGGAGCAAGCTGAGACAGCAGCAAAGTGTGCAGGCGCCTTGAAGATGTAAGACCCAGCCACTGGCATCGACAGGGCTGTCCATGCGGTGGTGGGGACCAGCTTGTCCTCCTCTGATTCCAGCAGATCACGCTACGAGCAGCATTTCTGGACCTCTGCCAAGGCCAGCCCCCAATATGAGATGGGTTCGTGGGGGTGCTTCTCACCCCCTGCTTGTATTCACATGTTGGTTTGCCCCCATCCCTCGCACGACCCCGGCTATGCATCCTGTGCAAGCATAGGGCAGAAGATATATGTTCCTCCCACCTACATGACCCTTGCTGCGCCTTCTCCTTCCACCAGCCAGAAGTGTGGGCTCTCCTCTCTGTGAAGAATATAACAAGAAGCAGGAAAAGGATTTAGGCAAGGCTGAACGGCATCTGAGTTTTGGGGCTTCCTCCTGCCCTCGCCACCAGGTATGGAGCCCCAACATCAAGAGGAAGACTACTTCCCACTCCGCCCTTTCCCAAATATCCATGTTGTTCAGAAGATAACTTGATCTGCAAGGCTCTAGCTTGGGCTGCACTGCATGCAAACTAGCAGCAGTGAGCTGCCCTGGGAGCTGGCTGGCTGGCCCTGGCCAAGCAGCATTTCTACTAGAGCTGGGCTTTTGTCTCCCTAATCCTCTGACCTCCATCTCACCCACATGTTTTCTCTCTCCGAATACCATCACCTCCTAGGCGCTGGACTCTTGGAGGCCAGCCCCTGTTACATGGGGCTGGGGTTGCGTTTCCTGGCCTCAGCCTACTCATCTCTGAGTTTAGATTTGCTGGGACTCCTCTAGAGCATGAAAGACAGTGCAGTGATGATCACAGTAGCTGCAAATGCCTTCAGCACCGTGACGGAGAAGAGAAGTGAGATCTGGATAAGAAAGCCTGCTCCAATTTAGCAAGCTGTGCACCCCCACAACAGCGCGACGTCCACTTCAAACCATCATCGCCAAGTTCAGTTTGCTAATCAGCGTGTTGCAGCTTGACGCTTTGCTCTGGAAGAAAGCAATATTCAGCGTATATTCTGTTGGTGTTTTAATGTTTAATGAATAAATATGGGGCATTTTCATCTAGCAAAGACTAACTTCTGTATTTTCTCTTTATATATCTCAGGAGCATAAAATCAAAACACCAGAGATGGGGAAATGGATACACTAGCACTGGGAACTGTTTTTTCCTGGGTATGGTTTTACAACACATATTTTGCTCAAATCAAGAATTTCCAAAAGTACTAATTAAAGGATTTTCACCTACCAAAGCATATTCAGACAGCTCCCAGCCTTTTCCTGGTGTCAGAGTCCACATGGACTGCACCGGGAGAAAGACTGGGACAAAAAGGCTTGGAAAGCACAGAGATCTTGAAGGAAAAAAACCTTTTTTTTTTTTTTTTTAATGTCCTGGAAATATATTCTCTGGGCTAATTCCACAGAAAGGGGTAGGATTAAACTGCTACGGACACAGAATTTGCGAAGAGCTCCATGTAATTTACTCTCACAAACCCAGGTGTGATTCTCATTTGCACCCTGGCCACTTTACACTGTTTTCCCAGTGTAAAAGGGTTGTAAAGATGGCATCAATCATTTTTACACCTACTTTATGGCCATTTTATGCAGCTAAAAGGGCCCTTTGTGTAAATGAGAACTCAAGCCCTAGAGAATTTAATAGAGAGGAGATCCTTTCTATAGACTGCACTAGACCCTCTAATAGGGTCTATTACTGGGATATAACTCTTCGCTGAATTTTATATCTTGACTTAAAGATCCTGGGTCTCGATTAAATGCAGTTCTGCAAAACTTTTTCAAAGGCCATAACCCTCCGGTGACATGCCGGCTCCTCCACCCTGAGCACGTGCAGAGGGTGATGGTGTTGCATGGATAACTGCTTGTTTCTTAAAAGGAGAAGCAGCAGCTACCACTTTCCTCTGGCTCTGAGGCATTTCGGGGTTGTGCTTATGCAAATACTGGAGTGAGAATAACGGCAGCAAAAAGGGAACCGAGATGCAGAGCCTTACACCCAGCCAAAATGTCACAGTCTCGGCCCCACTGAAGTGGCACCCACTCCTGAGGGGAGGAGCGGCAGGGGGTGGCGC
>NW_009728147.1:6028-12992 GCF_000703405.1 Apaloderma vittatum | reverse complement strand
GGCCCTCCCCCCCCCCCCCCCCCCCCGCCACGGCCTTCACGTGACGGCCATCTGTGCCTCGCTGGCCTGGCTGGCACTGCGTGGGCACTGCTTGGAGCTTTGCCTAAAAAACAGCTCCGCGCAACAGCATTGGAAACTGTAATCAAATTGCAGGACTTCTTATTCTCTCTTTTTTTTCTCCCTTCACGCTACCAGCCAGTGCAATATTTGCTCTGGGGGCCTTTCGAAACAGAGAGCACACTGCTAGCGTGTGAGAGAAGCCACAGTTCAGGTCCTCTATATTTAGAAAAGTCAGAATGTCATGCCTCCCCTTGAAATTTTCATAGTCCCCTGCACCCCACCCACCCACACACGTACGCATGCTTGTGTCTGGAAAATGTTTTTTAGTCTTCGCAAAGGGTGTTGGCTTAGGGGGATTCAAGGGAGGTGCAGAGGAACAACAGCAGCTCAGTCCCGAGTATGAAGCTCAAAGCCTCCTTAAGGCATCAGGCGGCACGGCGTGCAGTGAGGACTCACAGCTCCTGGCTCAGGCAGCTGAAGTTGAGGAGCTCTCCAGTTGTAACATAAATCCCAAGTTTCTGAGATGTGTGGAAGCCCATGCCACATCAGGCAACGCTGTACCCTCAGCTGACAGTGTCTTCCTGAGGTCATTTTTAGGTGGCCGCACACAGACAGTTGCACCCGTAGTCAAGGGCTCCAAGAAGATGCATGTTGGTGCTACTTGTCTCAGGTCTCTGCAGTTCCCTCCTTGCCTGGGATTTTTGCCTTCTGCTCTGCTGCTGCCTCCTGTAATCAGTAATCATTAGCGTTTATCCTCTGTTAAACTAGCTCTGTGGTCAAATACTATAAATGATGACTGCATCTACAAAGACCGGGGTACATTTTTCCTTTTGTTTTAGTACTTGATTGCTATGCTTGTGTCCAGGCAGACATTTGAAAGACTCATCTAAACTTCAAATGTTTTTGGTGGGGCTGGGTCTTCTCTTTTCTTATTTTGAAAAAGTACACTGCAATGCAATGCATATTGCAATTGTTACCATAATGCTTTCCCACTCCACAAAGCCATTTTTGCATCAAGGCCCACTTACAAGGTACTGGCTGCTGAGACCAACCAAAGCTCACAAATGACTCCTCACTTCACTCGGGTGAACCCAGATACCCCTGCCTGGCATGAGCACCTGAAAGCCAGCCACCCAATGCAAGCTGGAGTCCAGCCTGAACTGGGAGGACAATCTGCAGAGGGCGACTCAGTCAGCTCTGTTATGAAAGACAAGTGCTGGGTTGACCTCAAGTTAGAGGAGACATACAGAGTAACACCAATTAAGGCAGCCCTCAGCAATAAAAGCCTTGATTGTCCTGGAAATGAGACATTTGAGAAAGGCAGGTTTTTAACCCTATTTTAACTCTCTGGCTGTGTAAAGAGAACCCTGTTTTTAAATGCCCCAGAGCTGACCGAAGAGGGATTTCATCTTACTTTCAGTGTGGGGTTTCTCTTTCACCAAAACTATGACAAGAGAAAGCCTTTGCCTGATCCTTTGACCTCCATTGGGCCATCTGGGAGTGTCACTGTTGGAGCCGGAGCCTCACGCACATGGAAGGGTGTGGAAGCCACCCTCATGCCCTTTTGGGGATGTTTTCTTGCAGCTCCGCAGCTGCCAGTGCTGGCACAGGGAGGACAGGGGCAGCCAGTGGCCCAGACCCATACTGCGCGCAAGTCAACCAAGCCTTGCAGCTGTCCCCGCTTTGTACTGACTATATTGGTGGCCAGAGATTTGGTGGGACAGTTTAGGGAACAATCACAATGACAATAGTAGAAAACAGATACTTACAACACCTTCCCTTCCACCTTGCAAATTCAAGGAGGCGAGCAGCACGCACGCGAGGGGAACGAAGGGGAGCTGAGGGAAAAACGCAAACCTCCTGTCCCATTTCACTGCTCAAACTTCACAACGAACTGAGAAACAATGAAATGGTGCAAAAGAATATAAATCGAGCACCCTAAATGCTGTGGGTTTTCATGATCCAAGGTGGTTTTAGGTCAGGAACATGAAAAAAGTATTTGTACAGGCTCCTCCTCGATGGTTCAATTCTCCCAGGCACCAGAGTGCTGCATCAGATGGGGACCCAGCCAGGCAGGCTTTTTGCTGATAGACTCTGGCATTGCCACAGGAATTAAATTTTGTAACTTAACTGGGCTGGGAGGTGGGGGAGGGTGGTTTATGGGTTGTGCTCATATATCCATATGCATTCTGTTAAGGCTACTGTTTTCAGATTCAGCATTTTTTCTTGCATACAAAAGGAAATGCTAGGATCTTGGCTTGCAAAAGCCTGCTCTTTTGAATTAACAGGATTTGCATCTCTGCTTTTTTTCTAATAAAACTTTTCTCATTCGCTCCACCCAGGTTTCAGTGTTTCTCTTGCTTCTCCATTTTCCGAAGTAGTGGGACTTTTCCTTGCACATCCTCTAAAAAAGGCACTGGCTCTGCGGGCTGTGTGTGAGCAGCCCCAGAGCAGCCCGGACAGGAGAGGCACAATTTGCAAACTGGCTCAAGAGACTTCACCCGATTTCTCCTCCAAGCATGCTCCAGTCACTGATGACGCTATTGTTCATAGCAATTTGTCAAAAAAAATACAGAAGGCCACATACCTGAGGGAAACAGACCCATTTGGAAAGCGTTTGCAGACCACGTGCCATAGAAACCCATGGGTGAACCCATCCTGTTTGGGGATGGTTGGCAAAGTTCGTTTAGGATGGCTGTACGTGTGTGCACGTTGGCAAGTATACACGTGCTCTTGGAGAGAGGGATCTTGGGAGGTGCTACATAACGCGAAGCCTGCATGTGGACTTACATAAAACTGCACCAGAAATTGTGGATAGGGAAGCCACAGCTTTATGTAGGTGCATGACCATGCGTAGGAGCAAAAACGACCTGAGTCATGGCATGGCTTGACCTGGGCAGCTGTGTGTCAAAAGTACCAAGCCTGGTGGCATGATCCATTTCACACTCACCATCTCCCAAATGTATTGCAATATCCTACATTTCCAAACAGCTTTGAAGCCTTGTCTATTCTTTAGAACAGCCTGGCAGGAGTGCATCCCCTTCCTCCACTCCCCTCTCAAGCACAGGAACACTCTTCACTCTGGTCAGGGCTCAGTGCCAAACTTGCTCCTCTCCTCATCTCCACACAGCTTCAGGGCCACAAATCCTCACCTCAGGAGGAAAAAAGCAGGTAGAGTAGAAGAGGAATAAATATTTATTTGATTGTCTTTTTCTGAGCATGGCACATCTTACTCTGAGTTTTTTCACACTAAAGCAAACATAGTGATTTGCGTTGGTTCAGAGTTTTATGGGTGTTTTTTCTTTTTTTGTGGCTGTAAGGATGGATTCAAGGCCACTGAAACGGATGAAAACCTCTGTGCTCAGTTCAGCAGCCTTGGATAAGCCCATGTAGGAAATTAATTCTTACTTGCTTCTAGCTGTGGGTGAACTAATATTCCCCATGCTTAGCAGAAAGCATTATTAGACCTGCTGCATAACACTAGAGGTAATACTAGCCATTAAAGAAAATGCTTTGGTTAAGGGACAGCCTTGAAGACTAAAAATAATCAGGGAAATAAGAGTCAATGCCATATGAAAGCAAACACGCAGTCAGTTGTTATCACAAAGCCTTTCACGTGATGGTCTGTGCCCTGGTCTCTCACCAGAAGCATGTTTGTTTTGGACTGTCTTAAACAGTACAGCCTCGCGCATTGGCAGCAATGTATATGGACTGATTCAAGAGCTCAGGCCTGACCCAAAGCTGATGGAAGTCAAGGCATTCACTTCCCTGAACATGCCCCATAGGAATCTCTCCGTGTTTTGAAAGATATATTACACTTAAATAGATTGGTCTGGTCTAGATATAAATTAGCTCTTACAGTACTTGCTTAGAGAAAGTGTACTGGCATCATCATTGTTAAATCTGCACGGAGACAAGCAAAAATTTAGGGGTTGTGGCTAATAGGTATAAGAGAAAATAAAAATGAAGTGGCTGAAGGAGAACTTGAGTAACTATACAGGGGGAAATGCACCCAGTCCAGCTGAACTCCCTTGGCCCAGATGCCTTTCACAGTGCACACAGTGATTTGAAGAGGAAGAGAAGAAGGATGGCAGGAACTCAGCAATTCGCTTTTTCACAAGCCTCAAAAATATCACGGTTGATGTGAGAAGAAAAAATACGTGGCTTTAGTCCTGTCTGGAAACATGTGGCACAAAGTGATGCAGAGGAGATTAAACTTGGCTTCACCCCCACCTTTCCCCCCTCTTTTCACTCCCTTGCTGTTTGCTAGCATTATCTGGGTTGCTCGGTCTTCAGCAAATATCCAAGTAGCCAAAATATGGGCAGGATTCTTGCCATAACCAAACCAGCCAATGAATGAAATAAGGCACTTGTTTCCTGTAGCAGAGGGAGGGGAAGGGGGCGGATTTAAACATTTCTCTGTGGTGTTGGAAACCCACCTTGAGTAGAAGCAGTCCCTCAGCTCGCGCAAACCACCAGCACTCCTTTGACGTCAATTGGCAGCTGGCTGGTTTGCACCATCCCAGAGGCTGGCTGCAGCGGTGTAAGCAAACAGCTCGGCCCAGCAGAGAGAGAAGTGGCAAGAGGCAAGTGGAAGTCCTGCACTCCTTCCCTTCCTTTTACTCCTTTTCATCATCACCTACAGCATTGTTTTCAGATGCATAAGGGCACAGAACACTTATTGCAAGCGTCTCTCGGGCAAGTAGCATGTTGGGTGGTGACGTACGGGCGGCATGGTGTTACAGTGGGATTGGTGGGTGCCAGAAACCTGGGGATGTACCGGGGTGGGTCTCTGCTCTGAGACCCCTGGGACTCAGGGCCACCCCCGAGCTATGATGCCCAAGGCAGGCTGCCAGGAGGAAAGCGATGCTCATGCAGTTACATGAGAGGCAGGACCTGCCTTACATGAGGAGGCTGTTTCCTCCATTAAAGAGACGGATAATGTCCTCCAACCTCGACCTGGGTTCTGGTCATATGGTCTAATGACAGAGGATTTGGGGGAGTTTCTTAAAAAATGGATGAGAAAGCAACTGACTGTGGGAAGTACCAGGGGCATTCATCTGCTCTCCCCTTTCACTCTTCCCACCAAACAGACTCCATGCCCGAAGTGAGTGGGAGCAGAAAGAAACTTGATTATTTTTGTCAGACACCAGAGTCTCTTTACAGAGTATTTCCTGCAGTACGGGAAAGGGAAGCAGCAGCTGCACAGCTGGACCCTGCTCTTCCTGGACCTGGTTTTGTGCTCCAGCCACCTACCCCATTCCTGGCCTGAACTTACCCCACAGAAGGTAGTGACAGCTGCGATGCACAAAAACTGTGTCCCACAGCTGATTGCAGAGCTTGATGGCCCTTGGTTTTGGAGGGATAAGGCCAGCTGCACCGAGGAGTCCCTCTGGGGATCATGCATGGCTGCGTTCCTGGACTGCATTTTTCAGCAACAGCTAAGCAACTCGTTCTTTTGCTTTTCCCACCTGAAAAGCCTTCAAAGGCTTTGACTTTCAGAGAAGGAGAGCTCTGCAGCCTGTGTAAGCTGGGTCTGCTGAAGCTCTCCTGAGATGAATGCCCCAAAATGAAGACAGCCAGAATTGCTGATCAATTTTGAAAATGAAAACATCAGAGAGAGCCTTAACTCCCGGATCTCACTTCTTACCTATGCTCAGGGCTGATTGAGGGCTTGCACCGGTGCAGAAGCTTCACCAAAGGCTCTGCTCTTCCATTCCCACAATCAGTATTATTTGTTTCCAGAAAAAGGGATGATTTGCTGGGCCACTGGGCTGGAGCAGTGGACAAAGGAAGCTGGGCATGGACCTTTCACAAGCCAGAACAAGTTCCCCCACAGTGTGTTTGCTGCTTTTGCAGCCAAGAAGTGCACTGTGAGGATATGTTGTTACTTCTTTTTATAACACAGCTCCGTCATGAAGGCCCCTTCATAAAGTGTCTGGACCTACTTTATAACAGCTCTAACACAGTTCAAGCAAGACATAAGCCCACCCTGGGTCTTGCAGTTTGAATCTCTTCATTTTACAGGATGGTGGGATAACATGAATCATTTTTTCCAAACATACTTTTACAAATTCTGGTTGAAATGCCCATAAAAAAAGGCATAGGGCCCAGATGACTCCCTGCAGTGACAGAGTAAGACCCAGTTGTAAGACAGGACAAATTTAGCAGCCAACTGAGGGCTGTGGGCTTCGCAGGTAGGCATGAGCCCCACCAGACAGGGGTGTGGGGTGGGAACTCCAGCTGCCCTCCAAGCCTGGGGGCTGGCTGGGGTGAGCAGAGCAGTGGGCAGGTGTTTCCACAAGCAAAACCTCTCGAGAGCAGCTACTTGCTAAAATAGGCACTACACGATAAACTGAAAAAGAAAGCTTCGCTGCCCAGCTGGTGCAGGCAGCTGCCTGCCTGAGTGCATGGCACAGCATGGAGGCAAGCAGCTATTTTTACTGGAGACACTCAAAGGCTGTGGGAGGTGGGGGAGCATCTGATGGAGGTCTTCCCTCTGTACAGTGCTGGGGCTGCACCCTGGCAGTTCCCCTTGCACCTAAGCATCCCGTCTGGTGGTGGAGCTGGCCAGAGGGCTTCCCGTTGTCTTGCCAGGAGCAGTCATCCTCCTGGAAGCCACCATCACTGTCAGCAGCACCTTAGAATCATAGAATCATAGAACAGTTTCAGCTGGAAGAGACCTTGAAGATCATCGAGTCCAGCCTTTGTCTCAGCCCTATCAACCTGCTATACGATTGCCCCAACACAACATCCACCTGTCTCTTAAACACCTCCAGGGACGGTGACTCAACCCCCTCCCTGGGCAGCCTGTTCCAATGGCTGACAACCCTTTCAGTATAGAAATTCTTCCTAGTATCTAACCTGAACCTCCCCTGGCACAATTTAAATCCATTTCCCCTTG
>NW_009728147.1:0-6009 GCF_000703405.1 Apaloderma vittatum | reverse complement strand
ACCCACCCCCCCCCCCCCCCCGCCTCTCTACAACCTTCCTTCAGGCAGTTGTAGAGAGTGATGAGGTCTCCCCTCAACCTCTTCTTCTCTAGGCTGAACAGCCCCAGATCCCTCAGCTTTTCCTCATAAGACATGTTCTAAGCCCTTTACCAGCTTGGTAGCCACCTCTGTACCCTCTCCAGCACCTCAATGTTCCTCTTGTAGTGAGAAGCCCAAAACTGGGCCTTGCCCTCCCAGGGATGTCCTCACTGGCAATGCCTGGCCAGTCCTGACAAGCAGAGCGAGTTAAGAAACAAACCAAACCACCTACACTGTGCTGGATGCAGAAGCACAGCCAAAAATAGTGAATCAGCCCCTCCTGCCTTAAATTATGAGATCAGCCTCTGGGTGACCAGAGTGACCTTTTGTGTGCATGGTTTTTTTTTACTCCTGGAAGCATCACAGGGTCACTGACATCCCACTTCAGGCTCCTCTGCGCGAGGGTATGAATGCTTGTGCAAAGCAGCACCCTGGGAGCTGAGGCCTCACCAAAATATTGTGCAAGCAGGGGGAACGGGTGACTTCTGGGCATGCTGGTGTTTGCAGCAGTGCGGTGCACCACACATCAAGCCCGCCTCCTCTGGAGCAAGCTGTGGCAAAACCCAAGCTGTACGTTCCAGGGTGTGAAATCCAGCCCTCCTCTGAATTTCACCCCCCGCCTCTACAAGCACCTGAGCGTACCCATCCTGTGCCTTGGTGCAGCAAGCTGCTCAAGCCCACCTTCTGCACCAGTGAATGACTGGGCATGGCCATGCCATCTGCAAGGGGCGGGATGGCCCCAGTCTCCCAGCCTTTCTTCCAGACATACCTTCTTGAAATTGGTGGGGTTCTTTCCAGACATAGTGGGCCACACATGTTGTGATTCTCTCTTGTAAGAAAACAGAGTAAGTAAAAACAAAAAAATCTACAAGAAAAGTGAAAAAAAAAGTGGAAATGTTTTTCTTCTTCCTCCTCTAAGACATGCTAGAACCTACGCCCCAAATCCCCCCGCCATGCTCCTGGGAGCTGTACTGCTGGCAGGGGAGACTGACACTTGGCCATGCCAGTGGATGCTGATGGCACGACCACCTTTTCTGCGGCCCAAATCTAAAGCTGATTCTCATGGATTAGGAGATTCACTGATGATGGCTATTTTTTTCTCATGATGATTATTTGCTCCCACATGCAGAGCAAATGACCTATGTGGCCCTGAGCACCACAGAAGGCAAAACTTGCATGGGAAAACCAACCACAAGATACTGTGAGAGAGGAGAGAAAAGAAGGGCAATGACTTTGCCCATCGTGGACCAAGCCCTCAGACCTGACAAATGTCCATGCTGGGATCCAGACCCTGAGCAGGCTGTCACAGCTGCAGGACCACCAGCTGTCATTTGGGTCATTTAGAAGCCAGCAGCACAATGCTGCGTGTGCCAACAGTGGAGCATGAATCTCGGAAACAAACCTGGCTCTACTACTGACCTGTCGTACAGCCCTGTTGAGCCATCACACTTCTGTCCTCCTGTTTCCAGCCTAAGCTACAAAGCTTATGGCTGGAGATTCTGGTTTTGTGTTTGCAAGCAAGAGCATGAATCATGTGGGGTAAACCCATTGGGGTCAGAGCAGCATTTCTGGTTTACGTCAGTGTAAATTATTGCCTCTGCTTTAAAAAATGTTGTTATTATGTTGGATGAGGTCCCAGTAACTCTGCAAAGAAGGGAGTGGGAGAAGTTCTTTGTAGATGGACTTCTTATGATTTATTTACTGCCAGCTATCATGCAACCACTTCACTTACACAAGGCTCCACACAAATGGCAGCAGAGGACACAAGTGACCTACAGGCCATTTGGTGCCACTGCCTGTCACCAGGGCCATGCAATGAACCAGGCACAGAGCAAACGGAGGCCCACCTCCTGCTCCAGGATCCCAGCAGGCTGGCTCCAGCAGGGCAGGCCTGGACAAAAGGCTTGTCCTGAGCATCCTGGGGACAAGCAATGCAGGAAAGCAGGGCAGGTGGTGGCCAGAAGCACTACTCTACCCTCCAGGTATGCAGAGAGAGGGCTGCTGTGTGATGCAGTCCATTAGCTGCTGCTTTTCAGCCTCCAAAGCAAGCTGGGCATCTTGGCTTTCTTTCTTTTCCTTGGACAACCACATGGAGCTGCTTCAGCAAAAAGACTTATCCAGATTTTTGCACGTGCCAATATTTGAGGTGTCTATAGCACACATGTCAAAAAAGAGAACATCCCTGTAATGGAAGGTGGCTCTAGAGCACATAGTGCTGAAGGAACAAGGAATAAGTGGGTTCCTTCTAGCTAAGAAAAGCTCACAAGGTGGTTTTACACCAGTGCAAGAGGAAGGTATATGAAATAAAAGGGGAGGGAGGACAGCTCACCAGTAAAATATACTTTTGACCTGAGGTATTCAATCATCCTTCTAGCAGCAGGTCCAGCGACAGTCTCTTTGAGAGAGAAAACTATCCAAATGTAAATTAGGGGTCAAATATGAAGCTCAGGCAGGAAAACACTCATGCTGGGTAGAGAATGAGGTGGGAAGAAGAGGAACACCCTTGGGGAGGCAGGTTGTTGCAGGCAGGGCTGGTATGGGTGGCACAAGCAGGTATCTGAGAGGGAGCCAGGGCCGTGGCAGCTGTCTTGTTGCATTATCCATCAGGACACTAGGATGGCTCAGGAAGAGAGGACACAGACCCATGGGGTGACCTCCCTACTGTGGCTGTCGGGAAGACTTTGATTGCCTTTCCTTGCAAGAAGGCATTTATTCACCGGTAAAAATTAGTATCTAGTCTCCAGCCACCATCAATCTGCCATCTCTCGTTGTTGCTTAATTCACTTAAAGTGGTCTGAAAATAATATATATAAAGAAAAAGCCTTTTTCTTGTTAGTCACCTTCCAGTGATGTATAAATGCTCTGACAGATCATTATCACTGATATTGATTCTAACTAGGGCAGAAAATGAACAGGTGAGTGCGAAATAGAAAGTTATTTATAAAGATGTAATTGAAACAAAATCTGTCCTGCAGGCTTGAGAGTTTAATGAGAAAAAAAAAAGTCTCTGCTGGCATTTCTTTGCTGTCTGATGGTGTTTGGATGCTTCCTTCGGGAGCTGGAAGGCCACCTCCCTGAAAGCCACTGGTGCCACATCCACACACATGTCCCAGGACAGGGGCTGCAAGGGGCACAGGCAGTCAGAGTCAGTCCCTGCATCCTATTTCCGATGCGAAAGCACATCCTTCTCTTGGAGATGAGGTCATTTATGACTCTTCTTCTGAAGCGCAAGGTTGATTTATTTTGATACTGATTTAATTTCCCCTCCATTTTTTTTAACTGCTTTCTGGTGAAACCTGGGAGCAAGCCTCTTTTTCTCCTCCTGCCTCCTAAGCAGGAAGGATGATTTACTCCATGTCCCAACCATCATGGCATTGGGGCACAGATGGGGGACAGGGCAGGCAGGAGGACGTGACTGTGCATGCAGGGAAGTTGCGGGAGCAACTCTTTTCAGGGGGAGGTCTGATTTGGCTACAGAACCATGGATGCTTTACGATTGGCATCTCTTGGGCCTGCTCTAAGGATGAAATAAATAGCCAGCATGGCAACAGCTGAAACTAGACATGAAAGGCAGCCAAAGAGACCCTCAGCCCAAGGCAGAGAGATCTGGAGCAACATCTACCAGCCTGAGTCAGCCCTTGCTCAACCAACCGCAGAGAGATGTCAATAGTAAGATGCGTTTTAAAATGGAAACCAAATTCTTATTCTTGCGAATGTGGCTGCTGGTACTCCTTGCAGTGCTGGGATATGGCAAAATGCCACCATCACCAGTGAGTCTCCTCTGGGCAGTTGCACTGGGCTCCCTTGTCTCTCCCTGGTTGAGACTTGGCCCCTTTTTGGGTCCTACAGCAGCTGCAAGTCTCACCATTGCAGTACTGAAGCCCTTTTGCAGACGTAGCTCTCTCAGCTCTGCCAGAGGCCTGTGGGAGGCTGTGCTGTGGCTGCTGGACCCGAGGGCCGGGCTCGCTTTCTCTGGCTGTTCTGCACATCCTCAGCCAGGCCAAGACCTAATTTGCTGGCCACAGGCTGGTGGTGGTGCTTGCTGAGGAGAGAAGGCTGTTGCCAATTTGTTATTAAATCCCAGTGCTATTTATGCCAACGTAAAGCTGTTTGGGGCTAAATGTGCAGAAGAAGTTACGTACCCGGGCTCTGACAGACAGCTCTCAGGGGAGGTGGGTCTTTGGGCAGGGCTTTCTTCTCGCAGCTGACTTTATCCTCGCCCCACTCAGCCTCTGTTGCTGCCATCTTTATGTCTCCCACTCTGCATGTACCAGAAGGAGAGAAGACCTCTGGGACCACGATTTTGGATCCAGCAGATCAGGAACCACTGCAATACTGAAGTCCTTTTTGCTGCTTTATCCCTTGGTGTCCAATTCGCTCATCCTCGCTTCACCTAGAGCAATCGCTTCTGACAGAGCTGTGACAGTGGACAGCTACATATATATAAAATGAGCACATGGTCCCAGTCTGGATCCCAGGACACCCCCAAGCTTCTGGGCTGTGAGGAGCTGAGTTCTGGAGCATTGCAGAAGGTCATCACCCCTGCCCAGTGATGACGGCAAGGACACCTTCCTGGTGCCTTGTTCCCCCAGCAGTGATGGTGTACCTGTCCTTACGGACAAAGAGGCTGCAGTTCCTCCAGGGCTGTCGGTCTTTCAGGAGCAGTTAAAATAACGCAGGAAGGCTTGTGAGCAGATGTGGTTCCTGCGACGCTTCTGCCAAGGCTCTGCTCTGCAGACATCAGCTGCGTAGAACTGCTTAAACCGAGTTGCAGTGCCGTATGCCTGGCGTTTGTACGTAAACAGCTTCTAAAAGCATGGAGGGGAGTGTGTAGCTCTTTCAGAGCCGACCGGATGGTTCTCTCGCTTGACATGTTCTCTCCTTGAAACAACATCACTTTGTTGAATTTTGTGGCTTTTTATGTGGAACAACATTAGCTCATCCAAGTCTGTGGTTTATTTGAAAATGAAATTCCGGTAAGTTTTTGTACCATCTGGCAATGTCCAACTGAATCGGGTTTAGCAAGAAACCACTGCACACGTGTGCACAAACACATACACACCAGAAACATTATAATCATCATAATCAGTGATCGCAGGAAGCTTGTCATCATCAGAGTGAGGGGAGTGGAAGAAAATCTGTGCCCAACTCATGTCCGTATGCCTTCTGTGGGGCTTGCTTCCTTCCAGGAGAGGTCATTTTGCAAACCGACCCTCCTGCGCCACTCCTAGCCCTTCCTTCTGTGGCAACGCCTTTGACCTGAACTTCCAAGCAGATCCAGATGTAAATCAAACACAGCTGGGTGAACCGCACGATGGTGAGCCGTGTCAAATTCACAGCTGCTGTCAGGTCATCATGCTGGTTTCAAAGGAATAACTCTTATTTACACCAGCTGAGGACCTGGCCAGACATGCTGAGGAGGGACTGAAGCATACAGGAGAGGTTTTGAGGCTGGGGTTGTGACTTCTTGGTTGCTTCATGCAATAGCTGAATTGTTTTGTTAGGTGGGACCAGCCCTGGATTCACTCCTAGTTCCTCTCATTCAGGCAGGTAGTGGGACACATGGCAAATTCTTGACATCTAGTCTATCCATTGCACCCTTTCTCTTCTCCTTCTCCATCAGTGCACACAGAGGTCTGTGACTGGCAAAGCGGAAAGGAGAGAAAATATGGCCATTACCCAGGTAGACAGTAGACCGCCAAGCATCCATCATCTTCTCCCCTGCAAGACATCTGGCTGATCTCTTCTCCCTGGTATACAGTGATGGGACTTATGGGAATGGTTCAAAGCTGCTCCAGGGGGAGGTTCAGACTGGACATTAGGAAGCATTTCTTTACCAAGATGGTTGTCAAACTCTGGAACAGGCTTCTGAGACAAGTGGTCAATGTCTGTCAGTGTTTGAGGCATTTGGACAATGCCCTTAACAACATT
>NW_009728146.1:14598-19975 GCF_000703405.1 Apaloderma vittatum | reverse complement strand
CCTGGGGCCGGTGGAGTTACCCACCCGTCGTGAGGGCTGCTTTAGTGTTTCATACACAAGTCAAAAAAAGCATCCCAAAAACGGCAAAACAGGTTCTGCTTTAATTCCCAGGAGAATCTTTAAACTGTGCTTTGCTGTTTCTCTGCAGTTGCCCCACGGCAGAGCAGGTGATGCCAGAGGGTCCCTCCCAGCTGGCGCCATCCGCATCCCAAAAAACCACTGCCCTGGGAAAGGGGCTGCAGGTGCGGATACAGAGAGCCCAAAGGCAGCAACTCAGCCAACAATCACGGAGAAAGGGTGAGGGAGAAACTGTCTGGTGAGATCAGAGGACAGCACGCTGGCAGAGGATGAAGCAGCTGCGTGAAGGGACAAGCACCACGTTTGAGTAATTTGCAAAAACTTCTGAAGAGGATTAATTGGAACGGAAGGGACAAAAGTACAGCTATTTAATTTATGAAAAAAAAGTTGAGATACAACAGTTTGGTTTAAACTCCTCACAAGGGATGGTTTCAGCAATCGCTGAGGACAACAACCCCTCTGAACCAGCTCCTCGTGCAGGCACAAGCCAGGCACAGCCTGCAGCTCCGCTCTGAGCAAACCACCCTTTTCCTGGAGCTGAGAACCAGAGGGTTCGACTAAAGAAGCCACCATGAGAAGCGCTCCCCCTTCCTCACATTGCAAAGGGAAGACATTTCTGTCTTTGAAATGAGCCTTTTCCCACAGCAAACGCGACAGAGGCCACGTTGCTTCAGAGGAAGCAGAAGGTTCATTTTCACGAAGCTGAAGTTCACAGTTAAAAAAAATCTGTTCTCCCTGAACTGACTCTCGGGTTCTTTGTGAAAATCTTGGGCAAATTAAGCATCGGCAGGCACGGTGCCTCTCTATGACAAGTCTGAACCATGAAGCAAAGTCAGGTAAACAAACCCATCTCTTGGCAAAACTAAGGGACAGTGCAGGAAGTAAGGAAATTAGGAATGATAGTCTGTAATCCTGCTTACACCCCCACCAACCTAGAATTTTCTTCTTTTAGGGGCAGCTGCTACTAAACTTCAAGGATTTTCATACAAAAAAAACCCCATTCATACCTTCAAACTTTTCTTCCGTGCTTTGTAATTGAGTGAAATAATCAGTAAACAAAACTTCTCGCACTCCCTGAAGCGACAGCGAGAATTTAGACTGCTGGGAAGGTGAGTTTAAAGTAGGAACGTGTACACCGACTGGTACTATGCATATTAATAAATATTCTTTATTTAAATTTTGCACATATTACATCCAAAACATTTTGCAAATGGATGTCTACTTTGTAAAATCTTATATTCAGCTCATTGTCGTTCTGTACAGAATTATAGGTACAACATTACTTTGCCACTAGTTTGCTTTTTGTAAGTCTCACAGTAAGAGAAACATTTAATGAAAAGAGATGGCTTAAATTATAAGAGAGGCTTGCACAGCTACTCAACTAAAGATACAAGCCTGAAGAAAGAACAAAATTAATGAAATCACCTCCACCAGCCTCCCCAAAAAAAACAAGAAAAAAAAAAGAATCACATTAATTTAAGATAAAATTTTGCCGTAAGTCACTAAATTAAGTTTTCGAAAGAGAAGGCGCAGTAGTCATCTTGAGAATTTCAGTGAAAGACAGAGCTATTTTATTGTATTTAGTTCGCTCCGGCTGTTGTCAACCAACCGTTACAAATGGGCCCCTTGTGATCGTTTAAGCGGCAGTATTTATTAAATTTCTCCTTCAGATGCTGTCGGTATTGTTCTCTATTGCTGTAAAAAGACTTGTTGTTTGCCATAAAGGACTGTATTTCATCTTGCGAGATAAAGATTTCCTCATCAGAAGTGCATTCGGACTCGTCCTGCAAATGAAAACAGGCATTTGAGAACTCGAGCATTGCCCCTCGTGCACAGCAACAGCTGTCCTGCGACGGTACACACCGCCTACAGCTGCTCAGAAGCGCAGCGTAGCCTTCGTGTCACAGCACCACGAGGCTTTGCTGGCTAATCCAGACACCCAATTCATCAAAAAAATCAGCAGAGCATCGTGTGCAAGAGGCAGTCACAAAATCTACCAGAATAAGCTTCAGAATCTTAAAAAGCATCCTCTTTCGCTAGAAGCGTGCTATTTGTTTTAAACTGTAATCAAAAAAGATGTAAAGCAAGAGGAAGGAGAAGGAAAATGAGGAGAGAGAAACAAAGCTGTCCAAGGAACCTGTAGTGGGAAGTAATATGTGAGGCATGAAGGCAGCAATAATGCACGTTTCATTTTACGGAATAATGCAGTCCTTGGTAATGAATACTTATAATACAAGTTCTGTCACTCGCATTCCAGCGACAGGCGACTTCTACTCCTCTGCGAAGCCTCCGAGTTACACGCTTTACAGCGAACACACAAAAGCAAACAAACCAAATGCTGCGAGAGGGAGCCACGAGTCCTGGATTCGGTTTCAGTCCTTCCTCTAGCAGTTCTTCAGTGGGATTTGAGTTCCAAACCCCACCGTCAACCCCAGGGATTTAAAGCAGCGTGTACAGCGTAAAAGTCAAAGTAAGCAGTTACTTACAAGGAGTTCCACCAAGCTCTTGGCACCTTTTCCAGTATCAGGAGCAAGTGACATTTCTGTAGGTTCTGCAAACTGTGCCACTTTTTTCATATGCTCAAACCAAGGCAACTGCTGCCCGCTTTTTTCTGAGCTACAGCAGCTTTCAGCATGTGTGTCTTTGGTCTTGTTGCGATGAAACTCTGTGTGCATGATATTTCCTGAGGTCTCTCTGTTACCCGGATCTGCCGTACAGCTTCCAAGTTTCTGCATCTACAATTGAACGTAGCCTGTAATGAGCTATCAGCAGTGCTAAACCTGAAATGTTCAAGTTTCAGACAGAAGAAGGGGGGAAAGAACAAAGGAACAAGTTCCAAAAGGGAGCACAGATCTGTTTTTTTAAATATACGAGCCTGGGGAGGAGGGGGGAATGGCATTAATTCACTGAGAGTGTGCGAAAGTGCACGTGCTCAGGAACACAAGAGAGAAGAGACTCCTTCCACCACAACCTAGCGAGGACCTCGATTTCAAAGCTTGGATGGAGACATACCAGAAGATCCTTGTTAGCCCACTGACAGCATTAGTCACAACTGAAATTCGAAATGCTTTTGTAACTACTTTAAAACGCATGCATGTAAATCAGCGTGCTGGAAGAGCTATGTTCCTTACATGTTCATTCTCACACTTCAGAGTTTTACTTTTCTTTTTCTTCTTTTTGTTTTTGCCTTTTGAGTTATTCTCTTCCGAATTAGCCCAACATTCCACACAGCTATCTCCGTCCTCCTCTTTGTCATCGCAGCGATGGACGCACGAGTCATCTCCTGCAAAGAGACAGGGAATTTTCCTCTCAGCTATCTCAGTTTTGTAGATACTAAACCAACGCTACACTCTTACCGAACTTACCATTTTCATCGTGGTTGCAAATGCCTTCAGTGCAAGCCACATCCGATCCCTCTCGAGATCCCGTTTCGCTGCCCTCCATGCTAGATGAGTAGCCGCAATCACTGCCGTTACAATGCGGAGATAAACCTGAGAGGAAGTGCAAAGTTACAGTCATCTCTACTAGCTGTTGCATATTCTTCAGTTCTATCACTAACAAGAAAGAATTCTTTAAAAACATTATTTAAAAAAAATAGCTGAGCACTGTTTACCCCATAAACGGTAAATGTTTTTCAGAATGAAAAATGGAGACATTTAACATACCTTTCTTGATTTTAGGTGATCCTAATAGGGTGCCACTACTAGGGCAGGTGCAAGAAGTGTTTTCATTAGTAACAATTACTTCTACACAACTGTTAGCTTCTTCAGCACTACCGCAGGCTTTGCAACTACTTTCCGTGAAGTTCGAGTTTTCCTTAAAACAAAAACAAAAAAAATCCCCACTTTGCAAGTACTGAAAGCAGCTCAGCCAGCATCTGTATAAAGAATACACTTGCCACAAGAAAAAGCAGCTGATGCTGACTGATAAGAGCCCCAGCATTGCTTATAATTCTTCAGAAGTACAAGTCAACTAAAAAAATAACCCACAGTAACTCCTTTCCCCACAACAACATGACCTACAGTTATAGCCCATTAAGTTCAGTCAAGAGATCTGGAATAATAATTGCACTTCATCAATTAAAGCTTCCCCCTCTTCAAAAATGTAACAGTAATTGTCTGCAACCAGCATTTAAATTCCCATATACTAAGTGATCTTTAAGAAATGATAGTTGAAAAAATATTCAACCTTAATCTGAGCCCCTAGATTTAGGAGTTTTTTCTTTTATTTTAAATAAACTCCACCCAACCCAAACCCTCAAAAGCTAATTAGTTCCAGGCAACTACTTAAGCAATCAAAATCTAGTTCCCCAAACTCAAATACCTTAAAAACCTCTCAAGAATTCCAGCCAAGCTGATCAATGAAGCACCAACTTAGAAATCTGGTTATTCAGCACCAGCAGAAAGCCACAGCTATCAACATTTACCTTTGCTTGATTTATTTCCTTCTCTTCTGTTGCCGGCAAAGGAGTAGGGATCTCGCACACACACTTATTTTTCCGCCTGTTCTTTCGTTTTTGGCGCTTCTTCTCTTGTTTCAGCTCTCGTACTCTTTCTTCTTCTGAAAACTCTTCACAGAGCTGTTCCAATCGACTAATACCCTGCACTTTTTCCACAGCCATCTGTTTATAAGAGGTTAGATCTATTTATAGATGTGTTAACACAATTCAAACTTGTACATTTATTTAAAAAAAAAAAAAAAGGACGAGGAAAATAGCTGGTAAATACTTTTTATAATAAAGGCACAGCAACACAACTGTTGACTACAGAAAAAAAAAAACACCTATCCAGATTTAGTCACTAAATTTAGAATCCCGGAGAAGATACAGGTAAGGGGGGGAGTACCGTGTCTAACTTAAGGCGTGGGTTCGCAATTTTCAGTGAAAAGATGTGGATACAAACGCACTTTTGGCTCTGTTTATGTGGTAGATTCTCTGGTTATTTAATACAACAGCACAGAAAAACAACCCAACCCCCCAACATATTAGAACTATTGCTACAGAACTCCTGCAGCTCTTTGTCTAGGGCAACCAGTGAAAAATCTATCTGGTTTTCAAGGCAGCTCAATGTGAAAGTGTAGACATACTGCAAAATATAGCAAATGTTTCTTAATATTAAGTTTAGAAGGAGTATCATAATGGCATGTCTACATGCAAACTTAAAAGAATGTAGTTCAACTAGCAAACAACTCTGTATCAGTGCTCCTACAGAGGATAAAATAAATCTACATTTCATTGGTTTGGATTTTTTGGTTGGCTGGTTTTCCCAGATCACTCTGGGAACTCCTTAAACCAAACTGA
>NW_009728146.1:6960-14567 GCF_000703405.1 Apaloderma vittatum | reverse complement strand
ATTCCTGCTCGCCCTGGACAAGGACCCCATATAAAGATATAATAGTTCCATATTTCAAATTCACTGCCAGCCTTGCACACCAGTGTAGTTACCCGAGTTTTACAACGTCAACGAATTTTCACAGTGCTTTATTACACTAAAGAAACTTCAAGGCAAAACCTGACAAAAATGTCACAGCATACCCAGTCTAATGTCAATTCCATAGCATTATAAGTCTTAAAAAAATTACTTGTAAAAAATTCCAAGAACCGACTAGGTGAGGGTTCCGCTATGATCTTTCCCAAACTGATTTTGTTTCTCCTTCTCTGATGTTTTTGGAGGTTTTAGAGAGAACAGTCATTATGAATGGAAGATAACAACAAAGATCTACGTCGTACCAAAGGGGAAGTACTGGCATACATTAAAGAATGTTAAATACCTTAAAGTTCTGTCTGAGGATGAAAATCCCCCAGGATGACAGAGTGCACTTGGAATACACTGAACACAGGAGTTAACAGCTGCATTTGTAATTCAAATGCACATCTGCCTTTTTTTTTTTTTTTTTTTTTTTTACTAATAAGCCAAATGAGTAGCTCTGGCTACAACAGCTTTTTAAATGCTGTCAGGTCGAAACACCTTCATTGTGAATTAAAACCACAGAAGATCCAGCATACTGTAAGGGTAGCTTGGAAAGTAAAAGCCTCAATCTCTTACGTTCCACTAGACTTCACATCGGAATGCGACTCGGCTGTGCCACACATTGATGTTACACAACGCAGTGACCGAAGGACTGAATGCAACACCCTTGAAGCTCCTTCCAGCCCGACGTTAGTGGAAAGCCGAAAAATAGTTTTCGCGAGAATGCACGCAGTTACTACAGCAATTCAAATACAAGTTAGATAAAATTTGATGTTTACCTCAAAGCTTTTGCGTAAAGCATCGACACCTAGGTAAAAAAGCATCTGCCACGTTTGTTCCTCAGCCCGCAACTTTTGCCAGATTCGGTGTAATCTTTCATAAAGATGAATACCCAGGCAGGTCAAAACTTCTTCTTGGGCTATGTCTATTGTCTTAGCATGCCTTTCTCTTCGTCTAAAGGAAGAGTTGAACCAAAGTATAGTCTGGTTAAAGTAACTGGAAGTCTACCAAGAGATCAAAGCAGCTCAGTGACGTGTTTTCTTTACGTACAACTGAAGGTAGGTTTGCATGAACAGCTTTTTAAATCAAGTTCTGCTGTGCTGCATGCGGATGCAAAATAGAAAGGACCAGGTCAAAACCACCACTACGTTCCTGACACATTAATCTGTGCCCAGTACTGTTAAGCTGAGCTCTGCCTTCCAACCTGTGATTTCTGAAGGTTTTGCCCCATCAATTTCTGCTTGCACCTACACGGAGGGATCAGCAGAATTTTAGTGCCAAAGAGATGCAACCATCCTTTTGTTCCCTAGAATTTGTATGCAGTTTATGCAGCAAATGTTTCAGCTTCCTAGATATGTGTCAGTTAACTGAAGCTGAATGAGCACACAGAATTTTATACATCACTTGCCATAAAAAATAAAAATCTTTCAGGATTAATCCAGATCTATCACCTGTTAGGGAAAAAACACACATACACACAAAAATTTAACTGCTTAATCAAACAGTTCTGATTGAGTTCTAAAGATATTGGGCTCAGAATTGTATTTTTCAGTGGAAGATTTTAAGATGCTAAAACAGGTTAAGAAATGACGGCAATAGACACACGGTGACTAAATCGAACACTTGGCATTTGGTAAAACTGTCACCCAAGGTTCTCTTTCTATTTCGCACACTTCGAACACCGCGATGGAAAAGCAGGCAGCCCTAGTGAGTGAACAAATGAACTAGAAGACATCTGGCAATTTCTTTCAGTCTTGCCTTCAGAGTTAAATGCACTTTAAAGTCAAAAGCACATATAAATCTTTGCTACTTCAAAGCACTACCTTGAAAGCCTACTTCAACGTGAGCATTTACACATTCAGAAGTTTCCTACGCAGCAAGGAGGCAAAAATCACATTTGCAAAACACATTCAGTAATAAAATGAAGAAGCAAAGCGCTAGATAGCCCACTCTAGCAAATTACATACTCATACCCTCCTGCGAACTCTGGTTCAGCTCGACCCAATAGATGTGCGATGAAATCTGTTTCACAGCATACATGTATATGACGTTCATGGGGACAGCAACGCAAACCCTCGTAAAGTGCAGCGCAGTAGCCCTTTTCTTTGCTGCAGTCTAGCTCACCGATAAGAATATTGTACGCCCGGAGAACTTTGTTTTTGCAGTCAGTGCAAAACCTGCATCAAAACAGAACGTAACAGACCTCAATTCTTATTCGAGCAGAAGCTCAGAGCTAAGTTTGAATGCACTGAGCTATTCAATAGCGCATGCTACATTGCAACGAGGTCATGTAAGGTTTGTATTACTTCAAAAGATAAAATAGTAAGATTTTGGCTGTAAGCCACCTAAGTTTACTACATGTATTATACTACCTATCTTATAGGACAAGTCTGGATATCAACTTCCATGCTCAGAAGGTACATATCGGGCTAATTGTTAACCTGAAAAAATTCCTACATGGATATGCAATTCCCTATTCATTCAAAGATCAGAAATCAAATAGTGAACAAACAGTCATTAGTATAAACCAGGATAAAATTCCTCAAGTGACACGCTCCAAGTTACTTTATAGCAATTATTTAAAGTATACTCAAGCAAGTGATAAGCAATAATAAAAAAAAAACAAGTGTCCTCTGCTGCCTGCTGTTTAAGAGGAATGTTTCCACTACAAGCACTTTAAAATGTATTTTGAATTACTAGATTACTGTAGAGATAGCCAAACAATGTTTATTTAGAACACATATTCAATTTATAAATGTGATAGCTCAGATAACCAATGAGAAGAGTATAGGTATGAAGTTGTTACAATTAAAATACAACCAAATTAAGCTCATTCTGCTTTACAAGAGGAGCAATCTTCAAGAAGCTACAAAACCTCCTGCTTTATTATTTCAAAAATGCAAGTCAGACAAGCTGCTCACATTTCAGCTTTCAGCTTGAAAACTGGCTCTTCATGCCATTTCTGGATGGTGTTTTCCCTTTCCTAGTTTGTCCCGTCACTTGACAACACTAAGTCAAACATATTTTGATGTTTGATAGAACTATGATAACTGGCTAGTTTCTGTGGTGAAAGGAAAGAAAACAGTAATATTATTGCAGGTTAGCATCAGGAAGGCTGCCAACACCATGTTTAATGTCAGGGAGATTAAAGTTATTTTGTTTCCAAAGTGCTACTTCCACACCACCACCACACCCCCGCACCCATCTGTGCCCCCGCAGTTTATATCACAACCTTGAGACTACTGGAAATTAAAACTTTTTAATCAGCACAGTAGCTACCACACACACGCAACAATAATTTAGCAGCTTATTTTTGCCCTGCAAGAGAGACCTAGTAGCATTAGCACTACTAAGTCATCAACAGCTGTTTCAAAACAGTGATTTACAAGTAACACCAAGCCTAAAATATGTCTCCATCAGTTTAATTCACATTATTTTGGAACTGCACATATCCCCCGGACGCCTACAAGACAAAGCAAGCAGGCTATCTGTGAAAGGGTATATGCAGTTTTAATACATTAAATTGTAATTTTTTTTTTCTTAGAATTAATTTAGGATGAGCTGCTACGACTTCATATGAGGTCTCCACATTTCCTCTGCCGTAATCCAGAATAATAGGTAAAACACAAAGAATATTTCACCATCTTAGTCTCATCAACTGTTACAAGGCACTCTGGCAAGGTTCTCCATCACCACGAAGCTCAAATCTTACATTTTAGAAGGGTACTAGAAAAATCATCTAGGTTTCTAAGCAGCATGTGAACTCTACACATTCTGATTCACAAAAACATGCATTCCTCAAAACTGAAGGTTGGTCTTTGCTCTTTCAACGTACCTGTGTTTTCGCAGATAGGTTTCTAATGTTTCTAAAAGACAACTAGAGTCAATTAAAACTACTTCATCCCTGCATTCCTGGGACATGAGCTCCCACACATCCATCCAACAACCCCTGCAAAAAAAAACAAACATAAGAACAAAAGACTGTAATTATCTTGTTAGGAGTTTAGAAAAGAAGCAAAATGAAGCATTGTTAGTTTACCTGACTGCTCCCTGGAAAGGTCCATAGCGGAAAACGATACTACACTTGCTCTCCTCCTTCCTGCTGTCTTCACTATTTCTCTTATCTGCACTTAATTTCTCTGTATTGAGTGTGCTACTGCTCCCTTCACTGTTGCACAGTATTAAAAAACCATTTTTTTAAGCCTATACCACATATACTATGAACTAGCTATTCTTCCTAAACAAATGCTATGAGAATTCTACCGTGTTCCTTAATTAACTTTGAATTCTTTATAGGCTAACCCTTAACTTTTGGTACAGGTAGGGTAAGAGACAAGATACAAATTTCGCTGCCCATGTTCATAAACTCAGATTCATAATGACTTTTTAAAGTTACAGATGAAAGTTAGCAGTTTTTCAGGATATTGCCTTAAGTATAAACATATACAAGTTTTAACATTTCTGGTAGATCAAATTTCATATGACCACTTACCAAAAAAAAAAAACCACCAAATACCAAAAACAAAACACCAAACCCCAAAAAACCCAAACCAAAAACCTAGAAAAAAAAGTAAAACCAAAAATCCAACATGCTGCCACATATCTGAAATCATAAAGCACCCAACATTAAATCTGCAAAATGTATTAAGGAAAAAACCCCACTTTACAACACATTTGGGTATGCTAAAAGCACACTTACAGAGCAAAGCACAAACTTTAAATAACAAGTCATGTTTGCTTACAGGCTTGTCTACTCTTGACATTTTATCAGAACGTATAGATACAGCAGGAGAACAGGGGAGGAAGCGCTCCTACTGAACAATCACCTCCTCAGGAGTATTTATGCATGCTATTACCTAGTTTGCCAGACTTTGCATTTACAAGAGGTTAAAATGCTCCTCAGCCCCGAACGGAACCAAGCAGCCATAAACCAGGCACGTTGAAACTGAGGATGTCAAGTAACTCAAGTGGTATTAGCTAGTTATGTAACTTGTATAATTAAACACACAATTACAATTCAAAGCCCTTTCTGTGTGTGTAAAATGCCTAACCGAGGCAACTTGTCTGAAGAAGTTTCTTGTAACAAAGTCTTGTAAAGAAGCTCTAAGTTGATACATAAAATGTGTTCTGTAAGACAATTCTGTGCAATGCCTCCGTGCCTAGGCTGTTAGCATATTCGCTTCCACTCAAGGCAGCAAATTTATTTGGAGAAATATCATTACTGGTACACCCTGATCACTTCTGTAACGTAACAAATGAGTATCGACTGAGCAAGAGGAACGCAAGCCGGGTTTCTTTAGCAAACTACACTGATTGTCCACAAACCAGGTTATTAGATAGAGCTGGAAGCTTAACTTGCAGTATATTAAAATACTGCTCTTCCACATTTATTAACCTGACGGCGTTCAAAAAACTAGGGGGATTTATTCCAGCGTCAACTGAGGAAATAAAGGCAGTATTTTCTTCTCTATGTATTCAGTGTCATAATTGTTCTGCCTTGCCAAAATGTTACGTGCTGGTTTCATGATATATGTTCTTACACAGAAAAGACTAACCTTATTCAGCAAAAAAATTTAACACTTCCATAATGCTTTGAATTCACTTGATTTTTAAAAAATATACCCCCATGGCCTTTTGCTTGTGTAACGTTAAGCTTTAAGCTAATTATACGAAAGGCTTGTAACCAAAAATATAATAGGATAATGATTAGCTACCACTATCTTCAAGCAGCACAAGTAAAAGTGAAGTGTCAAATTCCACATGCCAGGCATCTCAAGGGATTTACCGACACCCAAAGAGACTCAAGTCTGCACAGAAAAATACATGTCCTCTAACTGGAAACCACCATCAAGCTTTCACAGGTTGTATGCTTAGCCAGAACATCACTGACGACTAAAGGTCTTGGACACTCCAACAAAGCATAGTAATCTAATTTATTGGCCATCATATTAAAAAAAAAGGAACCACACACACACATATAGAAAAACCCCAAAACAACACACCAGCCTCCCCCACCTCGTAAACAAGAGGACCCCCCAAAATCCACAACAGGTTTACAAAGAGCGTTCTTGTGGTTAATCAGCTGGAATAAACCATCTCAGCTTCAAGACAGAGGCTGGTGTTCTCAAAATGTGCTATCAATTTTTGAGAATATACATTTGACAGAGTTTAACTTTAACCCTGCAGCCCAACCACAATAAAGCCCTTTATTAAGAGCCATGCAAGGCACTTTTAATAATCCCAAGCAAGACGACGTATAGTTGTTTACCATGTACCCTTTCACCTCAGTGCGAGAAAAGCTGCTGATGAATCATTTTGGAGTAGAACACAAACCAGTTTGTCTTTCTAGAGCACTGTCTGTATCACAACGCAGAAGCCATCCATGCCCTGAGCAGGCTTTATTCCAAGTAATGTCAGAGAACGTAAGAAAAGCACAGCAGAGAACACCAGTCTGTAACGGCCAGGTTGGGTGTGGGCAACTGGTTTTTGAAATTAAACACGGGTATTTTTATACAAAGAAAAACCTCCAAACAGAACACACCACCACCAAGTAAAAAAAAAAAAAAGCCCAAACCAAGGAAGCTAGAACTAACAAGCAAGTTATGGGCAACAGTAGATTTCATATAGTAGCATTAAACTTGAAATGAAAGCATCACCAGTGTCCTTCGGGAGCTCTGGCAAGGGGCAGAGGGACAACTCCCACACTGAGAAGGAGTACAGATCTCGCGTTGGGAGGGCAAAAGACCTTACAGCACTAGTTTTGTCCAGTCGATAAAACATAAGCAAGGGCAGCGGGGAAAATATTAAACATCCTACTGATAACACTGCCACTTACTGCACAGAAAAGGACTAACTACCTTCTTACAAAATCCTACAGAGAAAGGCTCATGCTCAGCAACATCTGCTGCCTAAAACTCCCGGGTGCTCCTGTTCCTCTCCCCCACAACTATTTGGATCTAATACAATCCACATACCTTGGAGATTACTACTCTAGCAAACAGATAACAGCATAAGAATTGATCTCAATGCTCAAAAATAAATTTGCATCAGTAGTTCAATTCCTTAAAATATTTTAGATCAAACTGCACATGTTAAACACAAACTTACCCCAAAGGTTTTGGTTTGTGTGTGTCCAGGGAGTGTAACTGACATCTCTTGTTCTTCTTACTTTTGGGAATTGCATCAATCTTGTCATTCAGGTTGGACCTATGGAAAAAACCCACAAACTTAGAATTCTGAAAACACGGTTATCCACAAAATGTTTAAAGGCTTTGATTCAGCTCAAGTATCAGAAACAAGTATAGCAACAAACTTTAAATCTCAAACTTTCCTCCTGTCCTCCATTTTTACTTGTAATGACATAAAATCCCACAGTACACAAGGAAAACTACTGATTTTCCAGACAAATCCCAGCCAGGAAGATAAAGATAACCCAAATGTAAGAAGTTATTGCATAACTTTGTAACTGACCTCAAGCAATACCACCTATT
>NW_009728146.1:0-6929 GCF_000703405.1 Apaloderma vittatum | reverse complement strand
TAGGGAACAACTACGACCACTTTATCAAGTTACACTGCCCCACTCTCCAAATCTCAATACTCCCAGCTCTGCACGAGCTGTTCCTGCTTCTCGATGGCCTGCTAACGGGAGCAAGAAGCAGAATGAGCTGAAGCCAACGGGAAGGCAAAGGCACACCATGATAAGCAGCCCCTCTTTGGTCCGCTGACAGCTGAGAAACAAATCGCACTGAGACCAAAACTATTTATTGTGCCAGCCAAACACAGAAGATTTGGCTTCTCAGCATTACCTTTCTGCCCAATGGTAAAAAGTTTATTGGGGGAGAGGCGTTAATTTTTTTTTTTAATTATTATTATTTTTTACACACAAAGTCGCAGGGTGAAGAAACACTCTTCTTTCAGGGATCATGGAAAACCTACAGTGCCTATTTCAGATTAATGACTAAACATTTTAATGCGAGTATCCTTTCAGGTGCAATCACAGCATTGCAACTGATGATATGAAAGATGAGGTCTTTCAGGTTTGTTTTTTTCCAAGTTCAGGCAGTAACTAGTTTAACATGGCTGTAAAAGACAAGTATGTACAATAAGATTCCATCTTGCAACAATTTAGTATCACCAAGAAAGCTGCAAAGTCAAATGCACAGAAGCCAGCTTTCCTCTTCCCCAGATGATAATAATTAGAGCAGCTGTAAGACACTTACCCATGCACGTAAAACAGTGTATAAAGCTTCTTTGCATCAGACATACAGCTTCGAGTTACAGAAAGAACTCCCTTTGGCCCGACTGTTAGGGGCTCAAGCGCTGGGTTTCCTGACTCAACAAGCTGAGAAAACAAACGTTCCACACTACGACGACAGCCCACACAAGGGACGAGCTGAGAAAGTGCACTCAAAACTTCACGCGATGTCACCATCATGGCAATATTTAGATCCTGCTGTTTAAGCATGCTGTGTCTCTAAAAAAGAACAAGAAGTAACATAATTAAAGGTTTCTTGGTGTTCAACAAGCATTTCCTTATCAAAATACACTTGTGGGAACCGTACGTAGTGCTCAGTTTCATCATCTTACTGCAGATGACTTAAAATACTGTATGAACAAAACCACGCTTGCTAATATCACAGGAGCAATTCTGCTTCAAGCCTTACAGCCTACCCTCTGGAAGGAAGTTAATATTTTCCTCCTCTTGTTCCCTCCTCCTACCACTCAAATCAGCAACACTGCTTCCAAACAAACGGAACTCCTCCCTGTCCTTATCAGGAAGCCCTTTCTTCTCCACCTCAGCACAGGTGTTTTAACAAAGGGTCTCACTACAACTTTGCAAGTTTTCATCTTCTGCTCACACTCATTTTATCTTTGGCACATAGAAAAGAAACTCCTGGATGCTCATTGGCATATATGAAAACCTCATTTACAACAAACTTGTTCTGTTCAGACTAAGACAACCGAGCAATATTTTTCTTGGAAGGCTAGATGCCATTTCCCATTACAATTCTAAAACCTGAAATTAAAAAAAAGCATGCATTACTATTCAGGGTGAAACATCTTATTTCAGTAGTGAACGTTCAATGTGTGTTAATAATAGAACATCAAAGAGAACACCTAATATTTCTTACGTCAATAAACAATTTTAGGAGCTTCTCCTGGTTCCTCTTTCAAACACATCCAGGCACACATACACACAAAAAGCACATACCCTACTATTGGTTCTTCTAACTGCTAAATTACTGGCTTGGACTTCATCAACACTGAGCTTCCACTAGCACAGCTAGACAGAAGAGAGAGTCCCTTCCTCACACACCAACCTACAGACCTACACTTAGATTATTAGCACTGCCGGCACCGTCCAGCATCAGCTGTAACATCAGCCCTCTCAGTGTGTTAATTGTGAGTGTCGTTTTTCCCTGGTTATGCAAAATACAGCTTTGTAAGCTTAGTTGTATCTGCGCAGGGAACATGTTGTCACGATAGTATTTTCTGTATTAGTGTCATATCACACCACTTAAACACTCCTAATGTGGAAGTGACTTGTCACAACTTCTAGGGAAAAGAAAAGACTATACAACACAGCAAAACTCCTCAATCCCATGGAACGCATACACACATCAGTTATAAAGAGAAAATACCTTCAGCTTGTTTTATGGAAAGCAAAGCTATTATCAGATAAATATTTAAGGTTTGTGCTCTTAATGGCATAAACAATAATCTGATGAGTGATATCCCTCTACAATAATCCTCTTTCCTGTAATTAATAGCACTAGTCACACAACAGCAGGAACGCGCTATTTTCACAACACAGCTACACTTTATACGCAGCATATGTCTGAGCTGCTGCTGTCCCACCCTGAGTGAAGAACTGCAAGCTGCAGAGCAGCACATTGGCCTGTTCCTTTGGACATCAAGTGGCACAATTTTTTAGTTGCTGCAGGTGTTACGGTGCTACCGTTATTTGCCAGTGTTAGCAGATAAGTTTCTATTATTAAAACTTCAAGGGTACCATAAAAACATCTCTCACTATTCAACTATATATAATCTATAAACTGGCACATTAATTCTATCACAGTATGGTACTAATTGTAAGAACTCGATACTAAGTAATGCACACTTCCACCTGAAAAAGCATTTCAAAAGCATTTGGGGAAAAAAAATAAAACAAAACATATTTAGAAACTGTAGTTTCCACTAGGTATAAGCTGGCAGCACCCAGAAGACATATTGTTTTTACAAGCTTTCAATTCTAACTAGATATGCAGCAACTGCCTCCTGACAAGACAACAGTGTATTAATGCTGTGAAATACAGAAAATCAATGCACCCAAGTGTACTTTGGTACCAATATGTAATTGCATATAGGTGCTGACGTGTCTTCCAAGTCATTCCAGGAGTGACAACCTGCTAAGAAAGTGAAAGTGCAAGGAAATTCTGACATGCAGCCTTCTTAAAAAAAGGAGACGGATGTATTTACCTGAATGAACTGTTTTAATTGTGCACCATTATTCTGATGTCCATCAAGGTTTAGCATATTATCAGGAAATTCCATCACCATCTATACAAGACAGAGGGGAAAAAAAAGAGCTTTCAGAAAAAAAGTCAAACACAGAGGATTAGTTTATTTTACTTATTTGGGGAAAATAAGACAGAAATTATGTTAAATACTCATTCTTTTCACACAACTATTGAAAGCTTGGGAAAGCATAAAAGTAACAATTTAAGATGTAGGATAATGACTGTTTCAGCAAAGTTACTAAATGTTGTACTAATATGATGCTCTAGAGGCAGTTTATAAATGGCAACTCTTAAACAGCTGTTATAGAAAAAGCAAAACTTGCTGAATGGAACGTATTTATATTACATTATCTTCATGACTTGAGACCCCATTTCAGTTTACAAGAAATCGTACTTCAACACACGGAGATCCAAATCGATCCAACAGCCTAACTCAATTTATAAAGCTATGAAGAAACAGTCACAACAGTTTAATGATGGAGTCGACTCCTCCAAAGGCTATTTTAAAACGATATTAACCCAACAAGGAACTCCAAGGCATTCTTTGGTTTGTATAATTGCAGTTGCAGCTCTCAAGAGGCTCAAAGTAAAGTGTTAAGCCTACAGAACAATGTGATTACTTGCAAATTAATAACATTTCAAATTAATGAGCAACAAAGAGGGCAATTTCTTGAAGGTGGGACAGAAATTACTATTTTCAAATATCCAATTTTACAATCATGAAGAAAAACGAAACGAACTAGAAAAACATATAAAAACTGGCTTAGTTGATCTTCTTTGTCCAAACTGAGAAATACAGAATTTAATGACATGAATACTGAAAGTTCACTTTAAAATCTGAAAGGCAAAATAACAACTTTGGTTATTTACGCTAATACCACTCACCACCACATGAAATTTTCCAATTCATCCTTTTTCCTCCTTCCACCTGCCCTTGATAGTCTTGTAAAGACAAAATCCCCTGCCGTCTACATAACTGCCGACAGTACCTCCAAAGAACTCCTATCCTACATTTACTTTTACAGACACAGCATTGCTCAAAATAAGTATCTATTCTCCAAGGCCAGAAAACAAGCCAATATTTTGATTTCACATGTGCTAGAATTGGAATGTTAGCACAGCTGCCTTATCTTTATGCAGAACAGTGCCACAGTCAGCGCTAATTCTGATTTCTCACGCATTTCTTTTCCAGTTTCCCTTGCCCCAAACCCATACACATTAAGCAGGAGCACAAGTTTTTGCTGCAGAATTACAGGTTTCCTAGGCTGCTAATTTGACGTTTCTGTGGGGAATGAGCTGCATGCAAAAGTAAAAGCTCTATCTGCTAATAAGACAGAAGAGATTAATCTGCGTATTTCTTTTCCCTTCACCTTCATCTCCCACTATCAGACAACATCCCTAGGTGTTTTATACAAGAGCAAAATTATCAAAGACTAAATTAATTCATGTGTCTGATGAGATTTTATTAAGTGGTTGAACATCAACCACCATCACGCCCTGAACGGGAAGAAAAAATTCCCGTAACACCACATCAAATGGAATGCCTTCTAGAAATCATAAAAGCTGCTTAAGAAATTAAAAGGGTTAAATACTTAAACTTCCTTTAATTTCTAGCTGAACCATAAGAAACAGAAAAGTGTGACAGTGAACATTTAGAGGAGCAGTATCACACTGCACCTAAACAGCTTTCTATGCTACTACGAAGCAGAGCTACAAGTTTAAGAGCATTATAGGCCACTCATTCCCTAATTTGCAACCACTGATTCACAATTCCTAGATTTAAGGCATAGATTAAGTCTTCCAGCTGACTAACAGAAATGAAGCAGTCCCACTATTCTTAAAGTCTGAGTTTTAAAAGAAATCCAACCGAAGGCAGTTACTATCAATAAATACCTTTTTTTTTTTAAAGATAATGCTGCAGGTGCAAAATTTAATTTCAAAGACAACTGCGTGTCTTGCAACAGCTCTCACTAAAAATTTTAAACAAATTATAGGAGACCGAGACAAGGAAGCTAAGAGTCCATTCACTTGTTTCTGCAGATTTATTTAACAAAAGCCTCCAGAAACCACCTAGAAATCTGAGTGTTTCGTAACAACAGTAACAGAATGTAAAAAAAAAAAAATAAATTAAAAATGGATCTGAGATAAGATTTCTTCATGGTGAGGATGACTTGCACTTGGATAAATGCCTTTCACCCAGATGGACATTGATTTACAGCTATAGGGATCTCTTCAATCATGAATATGGCTTGCCCCTGGTGTAAAAAGTAGGATAGCAACAACAGAGTGCAACTGCCCAAAGTCTGGGCCTCACTTTCAACCTATTAACACAATAAAGGTTACAGTAGCACGGTAAGTCTTCTACCTGACACCATCTAATGAATAATTTTTACACAACAAAGGAAAAAGAAACCAAAAAATATAAAGAGAGAGAAATATAAGATCTTAAAATTACACGAGGAATGGAGGGGCAAAATAATTTTCAAGGTGTGGCCAAGACAGCAAAAATCCCCCAAACTTACACTTTTCCTATGCAGTGCTGGGTTTTCCAGGTTATCAGCTATTCTGGCAGACCTAGATACTGCTTTGGTTAACTTAAGGGGAAACTTTGCCTAACATATAAGCACAGTTAACCAGAGCTGACAGACTACATAAGGCCAAAAACAGTGATGATATTTGGTAAATGAATATCATGCCATCATTTAAAAATGCTCAAAACTAAAAATACACCAAAGACTCTTTCTTTAAACATAGCAAAATCACATGAGATTGAAATAGGTAATCTAACAGTTGGATGGACAGATGCTCAACTGTTTTCTTCTGGAAGATGGAAGAAATTACATTCCAGAGTTGATCAAGTTAGCTGATGCAAGTCAGGTGTTCTCCTATACTAAAGCACAAGATTGGGAATACGAAGCACATGTTTTACACCAGGTTACAGCAGTTACTGTCACACCACTGACAGCAGGCAAAATTAAACGCAAATAAGACACCAAACTACACTACCTAAGTCCAATTTTACTTTCAACTGAACATTTTCACACCTTAAGAATTAAGATAACTGACAACAAGCTAGTGGGTTTTTTTGCGTTTGCTCTGAGTTAACCTACGATGTGATTTCTGAGCTGTATTCTAGGCACGTGAGGAAGAAAAGAGAGACTAGAGACTAGAGTCTCCAAGCTGCCTTTACTTCATTTTTTCCACTGAATCTTCTGGAAATGGCAAAAACACCATGTTTTTCAACTCAGAAAAACACACTGAAACGCAAACTCTTTCAGATTTGTTACTGTAGATGTAGCAGCACGCCACTACAGATTTGATAATCCTTACTTTAAGCCAAAGCTTTTAAAAGTAACTCTAGTCTTCTCTTGCCTATTTAAAAGCACAATAATTGCCCAGCTGCAAAGCTGGCTTTTAACATTAATATGGCTCCCTTCTTTACTAACTGAAAAATGGCTTTGCTCCATATTGGGCACCAAGACACACTTGTCACTCGATTATAAGTTACGTGCAGGCCCTCATAACCCAAATAAACTTTCTTCTTGTGCGGTTTTCACGTTTTTCGAGAAATCGGACTGGGGGGAAAAAAAAAAAAGAGAGAAAAAAAGAAAAAGTTGCCACGCTAAGAGCAGTTCGCCCCAAGTGTTGCAAAGTCCCAGAAGCAACCGCTGCGGAACCGAGGAGGAGTCGAGGAGGCCTGTGGAGGGTAAAAAAAAAAAAAAAGGCCTCGCCTGGGAATTGCAACACGGCGGAATTGCTGCAGGCGGGAGAGGTGCGGGGCCAGCGGAGGCTCGGCGGGGCGCAGGCACTCACCGTGAGGGTGTCATCGATGTAGAGGGGGATCTGCCTCTTCTCGTAAGGGAATTCCTCCTCCCCGTCTCTGCAAACGGCGACCAGCCGCGCCATCTCTGCTTGCTGGTTTGCTGCTTCCTCCCAGCTCCAGCCT
>NW_009728145.1:0-2013 GCF_000703405.1 Apaloderma vittatum | reverse complement strand
CCCAGCTAGAAATTAATCTGGCTTTGAAAGATAGGCTTTTAAGGATTTGCTAAAGCCATCTGCCATGACATTTGTTTCTCCCTGAAATATCCGACCCTTTCTCCCAGACCTACACACGGCCAATCTCTCATACTCAAGGCCTCTCACACTTCAGAAGAAGCCTTGAGCTTCTTCATTCTTACCTGTGTTTATTAGGATCTTCTTCGCTCACTCCAGAGCTCCTGCTAAGCTTTCTTGAACAGAACAGGGCCTTTGAGACCATCTCTATGAAATGTTTGTATTTTATGACAAATGATGTGGAAAGAGGAGTCCCAGAAAATAACGAAATGTATCATCCAAACAGTTGTTGAGTGAAATGTCACAAAAACCTGACCAGTTCCCCCTCATGGCCGTGTTTCTCTGGCAAGAAGTCTGTCCTGAGGAGGGGGTCCAGCCTCTCTACTCTCTGGTGAGAGAAACCAGCAGAGTTCATGTGACCTGGCGACACCAAGGGTGACTTGTGCAAGACCACCCTTCACCTGAACCCCTTCAGATCTGTCCTTATGGGTGGGACATCGTGTCACAGTGCAACCTTCTGTATAATGGGCACTGCCCAGAAGGGCAACCAGAGGTGCAGACTGCTGTACTGTACATCTTTAAATGTAGGGAGATTAATCAGTATTTTTCTTTTTTGAATTCAAATAGTGAAATTGATACGGAAATCACATGAACTCCTGAATAATTGTTTATGGATTTTAACATGTTTATCTACAAAAGCACCATCAGGTCTGCATCTCAGGAACCAAGGTACCAGGAGCAAAGGGAAGGATGTTTTGGGCGCTTTCCTGGTAAAAGCTTAAACCTTTACACTGGATTGTTGTGACCCAACGGAAGAACCTGACACTTGACCTTGTAAAACCTCAGGCAGTTGGCCTCAGCCCATGGATGCAGCCTGTCCAGATCCTTCTGTCAGGCCTTCCTACCCTTCAGAAGATCAACACACCTGCCCAGCTTCATGTCATCTGCAAACATAGTGAGGGTGCACTCAGTCCCCTCGTCCAGATCATGGAACAAGACATTAACCAGAACTGGCCCCAGCCCAGATTTCCAAGGAGCACAACTTGTGAGCCAGTGGGATCGAACTCCGTTCACCCCCTCCCTTTGTGTTTGGCCACCCAGCAAAGGGTACGCCCATGCAAGTCCTGAGCAGTCAATCTGCCCACATGAGGTTGATCTTGCCACCCTCATGAAATTCAACAAGACCAAGTGCAAGGTTGTCCATATCAGTTGGGACAAATCCAAGCACCGATATAGGCTGGGCAGTGACCGATTTGAGAGCAGTCTTGAAGAAAAAGAGCTTGGGAGGTGTCGGACGATAATGCTGCCCTTGACCCTGCACATCTGAACACCCAGGGAGGGCCCTGAAGAATCAGAGAGGGACAGGATCTGTCTCCTGAGGAGCTGGGGTCAGGGCTTGGTCCTGTGGATTCATGAAACACATCCAGGTTTACTCAGCATCACAGGACCTTTACCTTGCTTTTCCTCACCTCTCATCTCTGCATCCAGTTTTCTGCTCTAGCTGGACACTAGGGATGCTTTTTCAGTGGTGCCCCTCAGTGGGAGTCATTAACAGTCAAGAAACTTTGGAGTTTGAATCTGACTTGGACTTGCTGAGTGGTTTCCTCAACTTTCTCTCAGTCTCTGAGGATCATGATAGCACAAAACTCATGGGAGAGGTCATTAAAGTGGTGCCTTGGTCTGGTGCTCTGCTGCTGAGGTGAGCCGGGCTCTGGGGATGGAGGGAGCTGATGGCAAGCGGGCAGCCCTGCTGAGAGACAGCTCTGCCCAGGAGCTGCTCCTCTGCCAATGACAGTAGCGCTGAGGACACTCACAGTATATCTCTGGGAGCTTAAATTATCAGGATGGAGAGGGTGATTGAGAGTTCACTGGAGGAGAAATCTTTATAGAACAAAACACACTAACTTTGTGTCTGCAAAGCAAAGTAGCTGCAGTTCCTGGAGGCATCTTCTAAAG
>NW_009728144.1:18062-29335 GCF_000703405.1 Apaloderma vittatum | reverse complement strand
TTGGCTTGAGCAGGAATCGCGGGCGGCGGCATGGAGGGGCAGCACTCGGGTTATGAAACCCCGGGGCAGCGCGGACGCCTCGATTTGCGCCTCGGCGAACCGCTTTCTTTAAGGTGGTTTTGGTGATCCTGTTGCTAGGATTAAGCCTTTTTTTTTTTTTTTTTTTTTCGCTTTGCAGCAGGGCGGGGCTTTTGTTTGATTTAAATTCAGACCTCTTGATGTGTCACCTGACAGTCTTGTGGTTTTGGATGAATATGGCTCATTGCTATTATTAACCTGAGTTGGCAGCCGGGCACAACAGGAGTTTATAGGGATTTTGAAAAGTGGAACTGCTCGGGGGACAAAGATGCTTCCCAGGTACGGTCACCGCACAGTTCTGGAGGTTATTTTAATTATCTGAAAGCGTAATATTTTCACCATGATGCAAGTATTTCTTTTGCAGAGATGTGAAGCTTTTAGAGATTTAATTTTTTAATGACTTCTTCTTAGAATTAGATACTAAATGATGCAAGTGTATTTTTTTTTGCCCTAAATTAGTTCTATCTGTTGTAATTCTGCAAAGGGAAGTGCATCAGATAATGTAAAACACTGTGTTTGGTGCTAGTGAATTTAACTGGGAGGAGCTGTGTCTCGTTGGTGTGTGGTTTTTTTTTTTTTATTAAAACAGGTATTTCAAAAGAGCACAGAGCTTGTTTGTGCGTATATGCATATGTTTGCATGCGTCTATGTGCTTAAATCAGCTAAAAGCTAAACAGGTACTTTTTGAAATGACGTACGTGAAGCAGTGCCAAAATTATTCTGTGGAATTACTGATACTAACTGTAAATTCTGAAGCCGTGTAAATTGCAAAGTTACTCAACATGTCTTTAACAAAACTGTCCAGCCTACTTATTTTCAATATCACGCTCCAGATTATGATGATTGCATGGACTAGACTGCACCTAACCTGTATGAATTTTGTCATTTTGCTTGTGGAAAGGCATCTGGCTAGTGTGTTGGACTTCAGAGTATAAATTGGGTGTCTTAATGACAGCCAAGTGACTTGGGAGAAGGGAGGAAAAAAATACAAGCAAACCAAATTCAGCTTCGTATACAGTTAAAGAACTGGATGGAGCCAAGGACCTTGGAAGCCAACTGAAGTTTGGGTCCACGTTGACGAGGCTGAGTGTGAAATACCTGGCTGGCTGAAGGTGTGCCCAGTGCACACCATGGGCTTAGTATAAGCAGCAGAAGTTTCCTGGGGCTCAAGTAGTGCAGCTATTCAAGGTGAGGATTGCTAAGCTGGTAAATGAATGAGATTTATAGAAGTAGCGTGGAGCTGACCTCTGCGGTGCCTGTGGCCGTGCCACCCTCCGTCAAGAAACGAGAAGGGGACGGCTTGGTTGAGTGTGTCGTTGTTGTTTTTTCAGAAAGAAACATGATTTCCGTGTGACAAACCTGAAAAATGTCACCGCTGCGAGCAGTCGCCCGTCATGAGTGCTTGTCCCCGAGATGATCCGCTGTCAGTTCTTCCCAGTTGCCCGGAGTAAAGATCTTCTGACTTCTGCGAAACTCCAGCTGAGGTCAGGGACAGAGGGCAGCTCGCCCGGAGTCCTGGGCAAACTCCTCCTCAGCCCGTCATCATTTTCGCCCCCCCGCCGTGGCCCCGGCCAAGTCACAAACGCCCGTTTTCTTTGCAGCATCAGCAGGCATTCACCACAACAGTCACACAACCCTGAAGTGACCTCAGTGCTTACAAAAACAATTATCTCGCGAATTTTTTTTTTTTTTCTAAGTATAAGCCCCGTGGTTTCTCGAGTTTAGGGATCTTCCTCCTCCTCGCAGCCTTATGGCCGTGTTATGTCACCAGCAGTTAAATGGAATCTCTCGCTGAAAAAGTCAACTTCTGCAAATTGGCAGTGCGGGCTGGAACGTCTTTATCGTGTGAATCCTGATAAAGTTCTTTTGTTTCAGGTGGTGTTATTAAAGAAAATGACCTGTCCATGCCTCTTTAAAAAAAAATCCATTGGATACACTTCCAAAGCTGGAAGCACCATTAACGTGCTGCATGTTGCTGCTTTCTTTTTTCCCACATTAGTTGTGCTCTCTCAGAAAGGTCTGCACAGCTTTGTACAATAATTGGCAAATAATAAGTGAGTTATCGACGAAGGTGTTTAAATCTGTACAATACCTTCCCCACTTGTCCTAGGTACTCGACTTTTGTTGTATCTTCCCAAAGCCCAGATAAATAAAAAAATAATCCAGTAACAGATAGAAGTGTGCAGAGGAATTTGGGTGTGAGAAGAGACTCCTTTGTTGGAAAAGGCAGCTCAGTCAAGGGGGCAGAGGTGTGTGAAGTGATGGCTGCACTAGGCAGGGACTGCTTTCCTTCCGCTTCCCATCACCCTTCCCCATAACGAAGCAGCCGCGGGCTCCTAAACGCTCCTGGGCTGTGTGCGTACAGGTGAGCACGCGTCCGTGTGGGTGTTCGTCTCCGTGGGACATGGAGGTTAATGTGCATTTTAAGTAATCCCAACGGCCCCGTATGTGCAGCGTGAGCTCTACAAGGCAGGGCCGGCGTCTGTCCGGCGCTCGAGCAGAAGTTGGCTGGGTGGAGGCACCACCCTCGCAGCAGGAGGAGCATCGTCTGCGGCAGTTAAGAGATAAGCGCCGGCGATCCCTGGGCCTTGGTTCTGATGCTCAGCTCCTTAGGAGTAAAGGAGGAGGGTTTTTTTTCCGCGCGGAACCTCGCGAGGGGAGCGCGGGGCGAGGTGGACCTGCCGTCTGCGCCGCCCTGGCTGTTCCTGTCAGGCTTTTAAAAAGGTGCTAACACAAAAACCATGCAGAACAGATAAGCTAGCATAAACTATAAATACCATTTGCGTAGATGCATGTAAAAATAGTTCCAAGTGATTCATCGGCAGGCAGTTTTTATAACTATGGGTAACATGATGTAGGAAAACAATAGTTTGACTGATAGTTTCGACTTGCTTTTCCAGTGGTTAGTCGCGTTCTGGTTTTGAGCAGCTTGACTTCTTAGAACTCGGATACAATTCCTACCTGCTTACTATCTTGATCAGTTTGCTTCAGTTCTTCATTCTTCAAGACTTGTAAAATATCTGTGTTAATTATTAAAAAGTAATCGGAGACTATCTAAGATGTGTTAATATAAAGTAGTTTTAAGTGCACAGTCAGGCAGGAGGAAAAATAGTATTAAGCTAAACCTTGAGTGTAATGAAGAAGTGCTGTTTGTTGTTGTGGAGAGAAGGAGGAAGGAAAGTACTTGCTTTCAATTACAGGGGAAAAAATCTTGTATTTTATTGGGGGAGTCATAATGAAGAATTTCTGTGTTGTTTCATCTCTTAAAACTTGCACAGGGTGTAGTAATACCAACTGAAAGCTGTTCGGTTGCCTCTTGCTGAGAAACAGCTATGGCAGTAGGAAACTCCAGGAATTAGATACATGAGGAAAATCCATCCTTGGAGAGGGTTTGGGGTCCTGGATTGCCACGCAGATCGCAGGGCCGGTGTCGGGAAGCATGTGATGGCTCTGTATATGTGAACTACAGATAACACTCCTAGGGCTTGGAGGGAAAAAAGGCAGGAGAACAGAACCGGTGAAAGAGAAGAGCTGAACAGTAACAAGGCTTAATTGTGAATGTGCACTAAAATGGCCTTTTTCAGCCCTTAATTTCATTTTCATTAGTTTGTAATAATTTCATGGTTATTCACGTGGCAGTTTGCCTTTCTGCCCCAAATAATTCCTTTCCTTTTTTGCTTTGTATTTAGCATCCACACGGGGGGTTGGAGCAGGTGACCTCCAGAGATCCCTTCTAACCTCACCCAGTCTGTGACGGTGCAAGATCAGTTTTACATGATTTGTTTCTGAAATACCACACAAACCATTTATACAGCAGTGATTTCTACCCCGTTATGTTCAAATCTCATTCTGGAGGAGACACTATTTGTGTAGCGGAGGTTTCCACAGCACTGGGGTCCTGCTCAGGAATAATTTTTTATTATTTTTTTCTCTTACTTGACGCATGAACTCATAAGCACTGACCGTGAGGTGAAGTCACAAACGTTTCCAGTGGTGAAGAGCTGGCTGGGGTTCTCTCGGTGGTGGTTTTTCTGGTTGGTTGGTTGTCCTGGGTTTTTGGTTTTGGTTTGCCTTCTTTAAATATAATGAGTTTGTAGGAAAGATCGAAGAGTGGGAGATGGGTCGTGCAGGACGAAGGGCTCGTTCAGAGAGCTGTCATTGTGGGAGATGAAGACTCAACCTTTCATTAACTTCCCTAGAACATTGGATTCTACATCTGCCAGCCTTTCTATAAGAATCCCCAGAAAACATCAGTTAAATGTCAAAGTTGGTTTCCATTTATAAACAGAACTAATTATATTCAGAAGATCTAGGTCAGTTTTCATCCGGCTGAAGAGCGGGGCTGGAGTGTTGCCCTCTTACATTTGTTCTGAGAACGTGCCCTGCGTACTGCCCGCCGGAATTGGTGTGTTTCTGGGGATAATCTATCCAGATAGCAAGCTTACCGGTATTTTAAAGCTGCTAGCAACGAAACCGAAGCTCCTCGGCATCCTCCAGAAAAATGTGTCTGGCTGGGAGGTGGTGGGGGTGAGCCGGAGGTGCCAGCCAGCCTCTGGTTGTTGGCTGTCTAAATGAACTTTCCCCCAGCTCCCTTATTTAAGTTTCTTCTCGTTTGGGAGGTGGCCTGCTGCTGCCAGGGAATGTTTGTACAAGGCTGAAATGTGCTTAAGGACTCTATTATGTAACGGAGATAACACTTACTTGGAATTATCACAAATTATGATGGGTAATATCTCCTAAACGCTCGTCTAGAGAAAGTTAAAATGTCATGTGAAGAAGCTGAGAAGTAAACAAGCTCTTGTTACCTTGATCAAATATGTTTCCGAACACAGCAAGTTTTATATTTAGCTTTCTCTCCTCTTAGTGTGTAATCTGCTCTTGGAGCTTTTTATAAGTAGACTTTCCTAGGATCTGGAACAGCTACTGCCCTTCTTTGCGAGTAATTTCAAAGTCAAATATCAAAAGTACTAGGTAATGGAAGATACGCTTTTGTCTGAGCGTGAAGGAAATTCAAACATGTTGCGAGGGTGGAGCCCGCGATGGCACCCTTAGGGCAAGCGGTTCGTTGTTATTGTCAGTGTTTCTGTGTAGGAACCACGGTGGACTACCCGGAAACAAAATCAGTTTCCAGACTTCCACTGATTTTGCTTAATGGCAAGAGGTGGTTCCTCCAGGAAGGCGGTTTGTCCGTCGGTCTCACTTGCTCATCACCTCCAGCCAAAGTCAGGCTCTTGCGAGTAACCATCCCCAGCTCCAGTGATAACGCTCCAAATACGCATCGAACGGGATGGATTTTGTTTTCCTTACAGTTTCTGAAATGCAAGATGGGGCTCATCAGCAGAGCTCCCAGGAAATGTAAGCTCTGCTCTGGGTGTGTGGCTCTGCCGGGCTTGTGGTACGGAATTTGCTCAGTTTGGGGTCAGGGATGATGCTTGGCTTTAGGTGTCCAAACACAGAGCGTGTACGGCTTATTGCCCCTAAAGGTAGCCATCTAGTTACTTCACTTCCAAGTTGCTCAAGCTTTTTTTTTGTTGTTAGGAGATACTTTTTTTGTAATAAGTTGCTTTTGACGTTTGTTGCACGGTGTCTTCTGGGCAGCTTCTGGTTTTCTCGCCTCTTGCTTCATGGTGGGGCTGAGCAGGTTAGAAAATGGATTTCCTCACTCCAGAGGCCGAGTAACCGCACGTCTTGGGGCTTGGTTTTGCCTCACCAGGACTGCACCAATTGTAAAGTCTGCGAATCTGGATCGGACAGTCTTAACTTCTGATCGGCAGCCGTGGCTTTGATGATAAATTGATTCCCTGTGGTCCTGCTACAGAAGCCGTTGGCTTACAAATCATCATTAGCGTATTTATTGCATAAAGCATGGACACGGAGAGGGAAACCTTTTGGTTAGAGAATTTAGAGGGTCATAAGAGAGGAAAATTTACCATAGTCTTGGAGTCTAGCATGCCAAGTTTACTTCAGTCCATTTTGTCATAGAATCGTAGAAAGGTTCGGGTCGGAAGGGGCCTTAAAGATCATCTAGTTCCAACCCTCTGCTACACCAAGTTGCTTGAAGTCCCATTAAGCCTGATCACTTCTGGGTGTCTTTGTGCTGAGAAAAATATACTGCTCCTTCTTGTAAACTGGGAATGTATATCCTTTGTTAATGGCTGGGAAGTTGCAGGGCCTCGTTTCTCGCTTTTTGGGGTTTGATGCTAACGCTGCTTGCCTAGAAGCCAAGGATAAGGAAGATAGAATTTCACTTGATCTAGGAAATGACTCGCAACAGAGCTGAAAGATGATTCCTGTTGGTTTCATGGATAGAGCAGGTGTCTTGTTTCCTATCTTCCAAGAACAGAGAAAGTGTCGGTGAGAATGGATTCCCAAGCCCGTGGGTGACAATGCTTGCTGGGCTTCAAAGCGAGGACTGGCTTTTTGAAACGGAAATTTAAGGTCACGCTGCAAAGCCCCCTTAAAGGCAAGATTAAGCGATGGCATTCGAGGCTGAGCCCTGCAAGTTGTCCCTTTGCAGAGCTTGGCTGAAGTCAGCAGCCGTGGGGAAGGTAGAGGCTCAGGAAAGCTCCTTCTTCCTGACTGCAAAACCAGTTTGGGAATGGGGGTGCTGGTGGAGGACCACTGGGTGTGTCTTGCAGACCCATGCAGCAGGATTGCCTTGAGTCGTGGTGGCTTAAGTGGAGATTATTTCTAAGTCTGGACGGAGTGAGCACCTGAGTATATAGTCAGGACCGAGCTACACGTGGCTCCAAAGCTCGTCTATCGGTATGGAAGTTGTAGTTCATAATCCTGCAGTTAGTTCTGTGCACGTATGTTACCACAGTGTTTGTGAAACCTGAAGAGGGGTAGGAAAGGTACTTTGCATTTTTACAGCTGTGGAGTTCAGGGGTTTGCAACCCATGAGGCCGGAAACCCATGACTGCAAATGCAGAAGATCGTTACTTAAGGGAGAGGCCAGTGGGAATTTATACCTTTTTTCTTTTTGCCCTTGTATTGTGAGTGCTCTCAAGCCAATGCTTGCAACTATGAGGGCCTCTCTTCCTTTTTTTCCTTTTTTTTTTTTTGTCCTCCTCCTTTTGTGTCTGTGTGTCTAAACACACAAGTTATTCTGTGACTTTGATTTCAAAAAGCTGGAACTTAAAGGAAACATGAAATATCACAAGGCAGAGCAGCAGAGCCAGCAGTGCTGTGCACATTGTATACAGTTGGAGTGTGTTGGTGCTGTTTATTCTGGTGTAATCTGGCAAGTGCAGGGGGAAAAAAACCCCAAAAGGCGTAGTTCTGGCCACCAGATCAAAGCATTTGAGAAGTGGCATTGCGTTTGCTCAGCTTTATGTTTTAATAAAGTTGTATATACAGATAACGTAGTCAGAACGATGTAACAGGGAGTTGTGGTAACTGACCCTTCTGCTCTTCTGTTTTTTCGTTAAAGCTGGCCTTTGCCGGAGTTTGACCCAAGTCAGATCCGACTGATCGTGTATCAGGACTGTGAAAGAAGAGGCCGGAATGTCTTGTTCGACTCCAGTGCTAAAAGAAAAATCGAGGATGTTTCGGTGTCGGTGAGTATTTTCCTGATTTACGTGGTTATAGTCTGTATTTTTCAAACCGGCAAGACTGATAAATCACAAATGCTCTGGTTTATGCACGTTAACATTTAAATGTCGGTTATATGCAGGGCTATATTTAAATGCCTGTTAAGTTGCAAATTATTCAGGCTTCAGTGCTTTCACTTTTAACAGCTTTAAATACTCCAGTGATCTCTTTATTGCTGGGCTTGTCTACTTTCTGCTGTTTCAGAGAGAAGGGCTGCAGCAAGCAACGCTGAGGGGGCTGGGACAGGGCAGAAACTGATTTTTAAGTATGGCTTTTATGCCGTGGTGGGGTCTGCATTCTGAATCAGAAGATGCTCCCAGTCCTGTGTCCCCTCGTGTCCCGCTTGGTTGGCTTTTGCCAGCTGTTTCGCTGCTTTTCTGACACTTCTTTCACACACAGTTACTTGAAAACTTTTCCTCTGTTTTTCCTTTTGGCACGGTCTGCCTCGTAATCTATTAATTGCAACCATAATGAATGCAGTCAGATGAGGATATTTCCTTCTCAGAGTTCTGGCCAGAAGATGAATTTCTGGCTACGGTGCTGTTGCAAGTGGTTGTGTGAGATTGGACAACTTTCTTCGCTGCTTTGAACTTCCTTTTCGTCAACTCTAAAACCGTTTGCAAACCGTTTCAAGCTCTGCAAGCAGAAAGCGCTGTGTGAACTGAAATTTGTGATCCCAGTTGCTTTTTACCTGTAGGACCTACACAGTTTTGTAAGCAAGAGTACACAAAATAACGTGTTACCCCCAAACCCCGGTTTTCCTCTTGAGTACTAGAGTCCAGCCAGGAGATTCTTCATTCTTTCTCATCCTGGTCCTGAGTCCCTCCTGTGTCCACATATCCTCACTATCGGGAGTCAGTTTTGTCTCATAAGACACTGACTTCCAGGCTTCTCCAGAACTTTTATAGCCACAAATTGGGATTCCCAGTTTCCTAGTTCCTTTTTGGGGGGAATTTGTGAAGTAAAGCAACTGTCTTGCAAACATCGGACAAAGTGCATCTTTCTTTTTAGTTTTGACTCGTTAGAATGGCTTTATAATTTGTAAGTTCCTGTTCGTCTAGGTATTCCTGCCAGGAAAACAGGTTTTTAAAGGTGAGGTCTTTAGAAGTGGTTTATTGGTACGAATTGCTGGCTGTGCTTATTACTATTACTTCATTAATAAAAAAGCCATCGTACAGTGGGAATCCTGTTGCCCTATTTCACTTGATTTCTTGAAAGCCCCAAACCTCTTTAAGATAGATCTGTGCTTGCACGGTGGACTTGCAGATGTCACTGTTTAGGGTTTATTTCAGAGAGAACATTGGCTGTTGCAGCTCAACACCAGTGGAATAAATGGCTGATAATGAATTCATGCGATTTCCTATTAATCTCTGCTTTCTTTTTCTTTGCTGAGGGGGAAAGGGGAGGGAAATAGCTGTGTTCACCATCTCTATGGAATGAGCATGTGAGAATGGTGGACAAAGTCTGTTCCCAGGGTGTTTGAAATGCCCGCTACTCTTCTCTATTAACTTAATGTTCCCTTTTTTTTGTGGTGTTAGGAGACTTGGAAAGAGAATATATTGACACGTTTGCTTGCTGTGCTGTCTGCCTTCTGCAGAGCGCAGATATTGTCCCGTCAGGCAAAACTCCCCTCATAAAACAGAACTTTGCAATAGCAGAAACCTCCTGCAGGTAAAAACGTGCAGAAGAGTCCTGGGCTCGGCGTGCTGCGAGCTCAGCCCAAGCTTGCACAGTTAGCAGAACGCACTGGCCATTTTCAAGGAATTGCATTGTTTATTTTTCTTGCTCTTTATCGTGATTTTCATTAACAAAGACACACCCTGCCTATACAAAGCCAGATCTTGGCTCTAAGCACATTCCAAGGCACTCTTGCCCTTTCGCAGCGAGACGTGTGTGGGCCGGGCGCTCTCCCTGCTGAAAGGGGATCTGTTCGCCACCCCACGAAAGCCAAGGCTCTCGGCAGCTCTCCTGCCCGTTTCCTGGCAGGGTTATACCTCTGGATTTGCGAATAATAGTGCAGGGAGATTTTTGGGAGTGCCTAGCAGTGACCAGGCTGTTCTGGTTGAAATCTAGTAAGTCTTAATGTGGAGAATTGAGAGGGTTTCAGTTTGCTTCGTATTTCTTTGCTCTTCAGGTGCTATTTTCTGTTGCTTATGAGAGGTGGAAACAATTAGAATTTAGGAGTCGTATGCCTGCAGCAAGGTGACATCTGATTTGCTCTGTTCTATATATCTAATCTCTACATATGTCAAGAGGGGTGTGTGGTGGACCCAAGTTGAACCTGTCTCAGTCATTTGAATTCACCGAGGGAAGGTATGGTTATAAAATTTAAGGAGCGACCTCTTCCAGACACAGATGATTCAAGACATTAAACAGTAGGCTCCAGCTTTTTGATGAGTGAAAACTGCAGAGTTTGTGCTCCCACCAAGCTGGGCTCTAATTATTAAAGCATTGCTAGGTTCATATTATCCGTGAAGGAAATGTGACTAGAACACAAATAAGGATTTTGTGTTCTCGTTGGATATTAAATCAGCCCCTTCTTTTCTTCCATAAAGCTAGATACTAAGCAGACAAGAATTTGGGGAGGGTATTTGCACAGAGCCAGCTGAGAGTTTGCACTATGGCTGCTAAAATATTTTCAGTTGTGCAGGAGAAGTAACGTTTTCCCCGTGTCTTGCTAGAGTTAAACTTGGCGAGCAAAGCTGCGCAGCGTCTGGGACTCGGAGGCACTGGGACTGCTGGCCGCGGGCCGTGCCAGGGGTTTCCAGCGAGGCCAGGCGGAGATGTGCCCTGGGCAGCTGTGGGTGCTTGGCAGAGAGATCCCCTTTGTGAGCCCTACACCTTTTTTTTGCTGTAGGAGAGGTTCTTCCCTGTTTTTCCAGGAGATACGGGCTGTCAGTGGGCCGGGCTCTGTGAGCAGAGCGGAGGGGTTGCTGCCTCCGGAGCCTGTCTGAGTTGTGCCAGGGTATCCCAGGAGAGAGGGACTGCCCTTTGCAGCCCTGTGACATCAGGTCACGAGGAAACACGTGGGAACAGGCGCTGGCACAGGGAGCCTGCTGGGGCGGCGAGTGATAACGGGGAGTAGACATTGGCGATGCCTTCGCTAAACAGACTCAGTCCGTGCCCAAACATCCACATCCCTGGCGTGTGTGGATGTCAGAAGCACTTCTACAGGCAAACAGTGGGCCAGCAGTGTGCCCAGGTGGCCAAGAAGGCCAACGGCATCCTGGCCTGTATCAGAAATGGTGTGACCAGCAGGAGGAGGGAGGTGATCATGCCCCTGTACTCGGCACTCGTGAGACCTCACCTCGAGTACTGTGTCCAGTTTTGGTCACCACAGTACAAGAAGGACATCGAGGTGCTGGAGCGGGTGCAGAGAAGGGCAACAAGGCTTGTGAGAGGTCTGGAAAACATGCCCTATGAAGAGCGGCTGAGGGAGCTGGGTTTGTTTAGTCTGGAGAAGAGGAGGCTGAGAGGAGACCTTATTGCCCTCTACAACTACCTAAAAGGAGGCTGCAGTGAGGCTGGGGCTGGGCTCTTCTCTCTAATTACTAATGACAGGACAAGGGGAAATGGCCTCAAGTTGCATCAGGGTAAGTTTA
>NW_009728144.1:5328-17961 GCF_000703405.1 Apaloderma vittatum | reverse complement strand
ATCTGGCACTTGAGGCTGTGGTGTAGTGGTTGGGTGTGCTGGGATGAAGGTTGGACTGGATGATCTTCAGAGGTCCCTTCCAACCCCGAACATTCTGTGATTCTGTGATTCTGTGAAACTTGTGGGGTCAACTCACTGTTTCCTCTAGAGAGTTTGCTCCTCGTACTACCAAGTGTCTCGTTTCTAGTGAGACTTTATTACTTGATTTGCAGATGATGATGTTACGACTTATGACTGATTTCTACCGGTCGACTCATCTCTGTGCTTGTCTGCTCCTTTTCCTCTAACACCTCCTCTCTCACGTCCCCCCCAGCACACATCACCTCCCGGTGTGCTGGACACAGGCACACACCTCCCGGAGCTGCGATACCGGCTCCTATTTGAATTTCAAATCCAGCCTGATGGCTCCGTTTTCCTTTTGAAGGTGCAGAGGCCGGTGGCCAGCCTGGCGCTGAGCTTTTGGCCTCGGCTCTGCCTCTCCTCACCCCGGCGTGCTTGGCTTCTCAACCTTGACCCTGTGTTCACGATAACCTCACACCAGGGCTGTGCTGGGTTTTACTGCGCGAGTTAACATCGCCGTAAACGTGAGCGCACAAACGCCGGCTGGAGGGGTTGTCCTCTGGGCGCCGGCCATCGGGTGGGAGGAAGGTGCCCCAGAGATGGTGCCACAAGGGAGAAGCGGGGAGGAAAGCGAAGGAGAAGCTGGGAAGGAGAACCTCGCCTCAGGGCTCTCCTCAGGGACTGAGTTTGGGGTTAACGGTCTCGTTTAACTGCTCATTTTCCTTTTTGTGTTGCCTGCGGGGGACTTCCAGGGGGACTTACAGCAAGACGGTGGTTGGTGCTTGGGATCTGGCTGAAAAGAGGTGCTGATGGGCATATAGGGAGCTAAAAGGTTTCCGAAGCCTAAAGATCAGCCTAGAGGAAGGCCTGGAGTCCAGGGAGAAAGAAGGGAGTGTCAGAGGACTGTGAGGAAGAGGAGGGAGGGAATGAAGAAAGCAAGAGCCAAGCTGCGCACTGTGCTGAGCAGAGATCTGGAGTTTGGGTGGTTTGGCTGGGAAGGGGGAAGAGCCAAAGCATTACAGAAAGGCAGTGGCTTGTTCCCAGGGCCCAGAGGCAGAAGAAATTTTTCAGAAGCAGGATTTGGTTGGTTGGTATTTTATATTTTGCTGGGTATTTGGGGTTTTTTGTTTGTTTGTTTACATGGAGTTTTTTAAGAAACGAGAGAGATCGTGACCGGGTGCAGAATTAGAGATCTAGAAGTGCAGAGTTGGAGATCTAGATGTGCAACAGTGGGCTTGGATTTGGGGAGCGAGAAGTTCACTTTTGCAATGTAACCTAGTTGTCTTGGGGATAATTTAACTGAAAGGTCATCTGATATTTGATCTCCTACCGCAGCAATTTCTTTCGCTCCGAATGTCATATTTAGCCCAAAGTAGAGAAATGGCATGCTGCTTTAAACAAGCCAGGATTAGCCACGTGTTCTAATATACTTCAGCGCTGGATAAATGTTGAACAGCAAATTGCTTTGAGGGATTAGTAATTGGATAGCGAGCCTTTTGCTTTTAGGTGAGTCGCGTGAAATGGAGACTCTGCTCTCTCCCTGGCGCTGGGTGGACAGGTTTCCAGAGGAAGCTGTGAGCACAGAGACCGACTCCCACCTTCTTCTTCTTCTCTCTGAACAGAAACGGAAGAATGCTGGTGGGGTGGTGGGAGGCTGGAGTTGTCTTTCCCTCTTTTACTGACCTCTGAGTAATAGAGGAACCTGAACTCTGGGAATAAAAGGGAGAATGTAGCTCTTGACAGCTGCATTTTAAGAAAGACACCTGGATTTTTACAGCAGCACTCAAAGGGGAGGAAGGAATGTGTACTCAGGTCCCTCTAGGGCCCTGGGTGGATGCATATTTAATGACGCAGTCAGACCAACGGATATTAATAAAGCAAAAGAGTTAATTTATGTATTTTGGAATAATTTTTCAGCTTTGCTGAAGAAAAGTGTTCTAGAAACGAGGTACAGTGCTCTAGAAGAGTGGCAACTCTGCTTGGAAATACAGATTTCTCTGTCACTGCTACCTCAGTGGTATCTGAGCACCTGCTATTGCAGAGGTAGAAAAGAATAAAGCCTATGATGACATTTCTCTTTTCTTCTGTCACTCACAGCCCTAAAACGCCTGTGGTCGATTTAGTACAACACTCCAGGCTCCTTTCAACTTTCTTCTTATCCCCGAACCAAAAGTTGCCTGGCAGAAATTCCTCTTTCTGTGCACAGCACCGGCCATGTTCCTTCCACTTTCTGAGGAATTTATAGACCTAGTGGCAAAGAGTTAAAAGGTCTTTGCTGATAAAGGTGTGGAGAAAAGAGATTCCAGAAGCAGAATTGTGGAAGAAAACCACTTTGTACCCTGTCATACTACAAAGACATTTTGCTCCTAAGTTGTCCTTAGTACTACCTGACAGGTCTCCAAGACTTTTCAGCAAACGATGACCTCTAACGTAAGAGCGGTGGCTGCCAGGAGGTCTCTGGAGCTGGGTGGTATCTGCAGCGAGCTGGCAGAGGAGGAACAAAGAGTGTGACCCCAGCAGGGAGAGCGGCACGGCAGCCAGGAGCGGCAGGGGGCCTCGGCGCCACCCTCCCAGCAGCCGTTCTGCTCTCCAGCAAAAGGGAGCATTTCGGAGGACTCCAGCAGCACTTTGCCCGGGGATCCGGTTTCTTGCAGCTCTAGGTCTGTTTGGAAAGAAAATCCACGACTTGAAACTTTCCCTTGTACAGTTCTCAAATGCGTAGGTTAACGCTTTATTTTTGGAAACCTGGCTTGAATATCTTTGGGATATTATATTGGAATGCAAGTAATTCCGCTGCTTTGATGCGTAATATCTCGAGATTTGTAGCATCTAAAATTTTGTTGACATTTGGAGTCAGAAACAGCAGAGGAGAGGGGCATTGCAGGTGCTCGATCTCATTGTCCAGCAGGTTCTTCTTAAGGGCACACTAAGTTTGTACAAGAGCAAACGCCAGGATTTGCCAGGGATCTGCATTTTAGGAGGGATTTACTGCTCACAAGGTTCTAAAAAGTGATATCTGAAAGATCCTGACCTCCTTTACAGACTCCTGGCAGGAGTTTTGGTTCATTAAACTCCACTGCAGAGACCAAGCAGTCATTTTCCTGGTTTGCTATTTAAATTGGGCAACTATTACTTCAAGACACCAGACTGCCCAGTGGATCTGGGGAAAGCTGCTGTGCAGAAGAATGCAGTGATAATGAGAAAAAAAATACTGAAAAGTAAGCGATTTGCAAACTTAGCCTGTTTTTTTTTCATGCGCGGAAATTTTTTTTGCCTGTAGAAATGCATTTGCTGGCTTTAGAGTCTCAAGGAAACTTGGTTATAATTGTAACTCTTTAGAAGGAACTTTCAACATCTGATGGAAAATGCAAGCTGAAATGCGGTTTGCCTGCAAAAGCTTCTGTAACCCCGTGGATTTTATGTGGTTTTATCACATGATGCTTGCCTAGCCCGGGACATTGTTGTTTGTGTCAGAGATAAAATGCAATTCTGGTTCACGAGTTCCTACTGAAGTCATATGATGATCATTCACATGTTCCAGCCATTGTGCACTGTGCTCAGACCACAGATACTCGCTCGCCATTAGCAAATCGACGTATTGCGTGAATTCAGCATCCTCGCCGCGGTGTCGCAACGGGAGGATCCTACGATGAGGGGCTGGATGTGTCAGTAAAGCACCGGGCTCGGCAGCCAGGGGATGCTTCCTTCCCCTCCGCCGAATTACTGATTTGTCTGCACATTTTTCCCGAAGGCTTTCTGCGGCGGCAGCTCGCTAATGGGAGCAGCAGCCCGGGCTGCCGCGTGGAGCTCGATAATCTCAGCCGTTTTCTGCTGTTTTGCTAAATCTCACCCACGGTTAACGCCAAATAAAAGTCACCTGTCCTTAACCGTGGGTGGGATTTAGCAAAAAAAAAAAAAAAAGCCCTAACCTGTTGTCTTTTTGTAGAGTTGTCGCTGATTATTGAGTACACTCCCTGTGCCTTGGTATTTCACGCTTTTCTTTATGCCTTTTTTTTTTTTTTCATAGCTATTAAAGATTGAGACCTACCTATGTTTTTGAATGATGCAGAACCTGTGAGCCCAGAGCTGAAGGCGGGACATTTCCCAGCCCTTCCTTATTTCCCTCTGTCCCCTGAACCTTGCTTCCAGCTTGCTCTTACCGCTTTGGTGATCGCATAGGAAATGTTAATTAAGAAACTCTGAGGGCAGAGTTGGAATGTAATTCTGAGACTATTTCTGTCTCCTGGTGCTGCCCACTAGCCAACGTAAATAATGCCAACCTTACGTGGGTGTGGAGAGTGTGACGAGCAGGTGACAAACATGTCGAGATCTTCAGGTGGGGAGGGGGGCCTGATGCTGGTGTGAACAGCACAAACCGGCGCGCGTGCTGATTCTCTTTGGGATGCTGAGATTCCCAGGGGAAATCACCAGTGTTTTTAAATAGTGAATGGATCAGTAATGGAGCATCTCCTGTGCCACTGATGGATAATTCTGTTTGTGTCGAGTGGACACAGATCCTGCCCACCTTGTATGTCACTTCCAGATTCATCTGAGCCCTCCTAATTCCCTTTTTTTGCTGCGCTTCCCGTCTGAACATCTATGAGAAATCACCCCTTGGGCCATTTCTGCATCGTTTTGTGAAACTTTGCCAGCTTCTCTTTAACACCGGCTGTGGTTTTCAGCTTTGTCCGCTTTCAGCCTCACGTGAGAGGAACGCATCACCTCTGTGCCTGTCTTGAAAAAGACGTGGGGACATAACCACGGCTAGGGAGAGATCTGTAAAAATACTACCTCTTCTCTCCCCTTACCCTGGGAATGTGAATCTTGCTTGAATTCTGCAGTGCTCTTCCTCGATTGTTGCCAGGCAGCAGGATGGAGACAGCTGGAGCCTGCTGTTCCCATCCTTCCTTTAAACACTCTGGTACCATCCTCTCTCCTGGTCCTGGGTCTAAAAAAAATCCCGTGTAAAGCTTCGGAGGCAGATGGTTACTTAGGAAAGTGGAGCTGGAGTGACCTGTTAGCTCCTGGCTGATTGGAAGTAAACCAGCTCTTCTCTCTTTTGCACAGCCAGGCTACAAGAGACACTAATAAATATTCGGTTAATTGTTTTCCCCGGGCATAAGCCTTTCAGCTGTTCAATATCTTGCCTGAAGAGGTAAGTGCAGTGGTGCTAAACAGGGATTTCAGGTCGTGGGTCTTAGTGTGTCCCATATGTTGTCTGTATTTCAGAAACTCTGCAGCGATGCTCAGGTGAGGGTTTTTGGGAAATGTTGCCAACTGAAGCCCGGAGGAGACAGCTCTTCTTCCTTGGATAGTTCCATCAATTCATCCTCATCGTTCTCGGATGCAAAAGAACAATGCCCAAAATACCAGGTGAGTAACCTTTCCTTTTTTTATTTTTTTTCCTTTTTTTTTTTTTTTTCATAGCTCCTATCAAGTACTAACGACTGGTGAGGTACTGAATGTTAGAGACTGGTGCTGGAGAGCAGTTTTCAGTTACAATCAGACTTTGGTTCTGACTCAGTAATGCTTAATTCTGTAGCTTTGGCTTTGCACAAGTCTAAAACCAACCAGCTGGTTCTCTCGGGATGTGTCTTGAACGGCAGCGATTTCTCCAGTGCGTTTGTTCTGTCCTGTGACCCAGGGGGTAACACTCGCTCAGTACAGTCAGACTTGGCACAAATACATTATCCTGATGTGGATGAGGTAGTTTATTCTACTTTGTTGCTAAATGCCAGGGAAATAACACGCTATCTGCAGGGACAGTCTGTGTAACAGCTTTATAACAAGGGATTCAGTGCACTTGAGTTACATTTTACGTAAGAGATTTTGGCCACGAGAGTAGCTGGAGTCATCTGACACGGATATATTTCTGTCATCTCTCCTTCCATGGATCACAAGTGTTTTATATTAAGCCACCCTAAAATAGAACTAAGCCCTTCCACTCTTTGTAATGAAGTAATTGTGTGTTTGAGGGAGGCTGCCATCTCCACAACCCATTCTGAAGTACAGTACTACTGATGTCTTAATCTCCCGTAGATAGAAATGAAGAACCTTTCAGTGCTGACTTTCCCACTGTCCCGCTGGCTCGCGCTGGATTTGGCGAGCTGCGTATTCTTGTTTTCTCTTTCTCCTCACACTCTTTTCCACAGCTTTAGTAAGGTGGCTGAAGATCTGTTTTCCATCCCTCCCTTCCTGGAAGGGCGTTCAGCCGCGGTTCTGAAAGGAAGAGACGTTGCTGTCAGCAGCTTCCCTCCTGCACAAAATAACCTCCTTCGGGCATTGTGCGACCAAGAAAAATGATGCCCCCCCACCATCTAGAAATTGTCTCTCCTACTGGGCCGACTCTGTGCAAACAATGGTCCATGTTATTAAAGGAAATTAATTTTAGTGTTGGCATGACAATGTGTTTTAAAGCTGCGGAAAGTTTTCCCATTTAAGTCTCCATTTCTTTTCCCATTTAAGTCTCCACGTGTGACACTTAGTCAAATTCTCGCTGAGTTGAGCTCAAATGATTTCTGGCTGCATGACCAGCTCTGAAAGGGTGTGAGAACTTCCCAGCTTAAGTTGGTCTTCAGCAGAGTGTTTGTTGTCAACTATGGGTTGCATTCTCCATACTCCTCCCCGGCTTCCCCAGCAAACGAGCAGAGAGCCGTAAATACAAAACGAGTTCTTTACTGCGCCATAAAATTTTGTGTCGTGTGTGCGGAAGGGCCGGAGTAAGTTTGTCCAGGTATCGGTGAGCCTGGTGCTTCCCTTCTTCGCGCTGCTGCGCCTGGTAACCTCCCCAGTTACTTGATGTACTTGCAATTTATAAGTTCTTTTATTTTGTTTTGGTTTAAAGCTGTAAAATTGAATTCCAAGTAACGCAGCGCCATAGGACTTTAAAAATAGTTCTTTTTGAAATACACTCTGACTCTACATGAGCAACTTTTAATTGCGGGCTGAAACGCAGGGTTTTGTTCCAGACTTCTGTATTTTCAATCCCATCCTAGCCAGCTCCATCCCAAATGGGACCGGAGTCCATTAAGATAAAGCTCAATGTGGTTCTGAGCTTGCCCACAAGTATTTGCGTGTTGTGACACTCTCTACCTGCTGGTTGGCGTAGTCGGGACCGAAAGTCTTTCTGATCTGTCAGTCATGACATTTGACATTTATTTCCGTGCTGCCTTTTTTCATTTACATACGTGCTTAGTTTTTGGGAGGGCAATATGCGCAGTAAGGGGAATATTAAATGCTGTAAATATATGCAGAAATGTCATTTCCAAGTCATGCAAATTTTACTACCTCCGATATGTTAATGCGCAATAACAAACACCTGTGGGTATTTTATGATCAGTTTTTATGTGAGCTTGTAAATATGACCTAGGGAATTGGTTTGTGGCCAAGCTGTCAGTGCCGGAGGTTCTACCCTTTTTTGCCAGATGCTCTTTGGCTACTTTTAGTTTGAGTTTTCTAATATTTAACCCCTTTCCTCAGTTGATTGCACTCTACTTTGGTCTTGAGTGACCTTTATTTTGCGGCATTAAAGGCCCAAAGAGTCGAGCTGTAACAGTGCTTCCATATTAAAGGCATTAAATATGTGCATCTTCTGGTATGCATGGTAAAATTATCGTTATTAAGTGGTGTAAATGAAATGCCAGACCGAAGCAGGCCGTGGGTGCATCTTAGCACGGTCTTTGCCTTCGGCACTGCTTGTCTCTGTCTTTCAGAGGAAAGGGAAACCCCTGTAATTAAATTTCAAAGCAGCTGATTTTCACTTTCTTTTTCTTTTTTTATTCAGCTGCTTGACAAAGAAAATCAATACTTTATCTTAAGACAAAGTATTTTTCCCCTCAGCTTTAGAATTAGATTTTCACAACAGCAACAAGTTGAAACCAAAACCAGCCATCAAGGGCTTGACATTTATTCAGAGCGAGCCCTTCAGCTGGAGATCTGCAGCAGATTTAAAAATAACAATCCTAACATTCAACTGTAGTAATTTGCAGTGTTCCTGCTTGAAGATTTCATGATGCCGGCAGACCTATCATTTTCTAGAGCCATTAACATCTCTGCTTGTGTTCCCTTGGAGCTGCTGGGTCACACCGACTGATTCTCAAAGTCTGGTTTTTCCAGTACTGCCGACGGTGCATCTGGGCGGTGTTGACGTCCTGGGAGGTCAAGAGGGAGGTTTCTCTGGGACCCAGCCAAGATCAGATTTTGCCCTTTGCTGTGACCACTGCCAAACCCTGCCGTTGTATCCTCATCCTTGTCACTGCAGGTGCTACTTTTAGCCATCCCCTATCTTTCTCTGCACTGAGAGCAGATTCCAGAGGTTAATAGTATGTCTGTTAAAGTGCCATCGTCTTAATTGAGAGTGCTTGAGAAGAGCTAAAAATTGAGAAGTGTTGTAAGTGTGTTGCCTTTTGGCTGATTAGCATTTCCTTGTCCCTGCCCTTGTTCTGGCGTGAGGAGCAGAAACCTCGAGCGGTTGTTTCCGTATCGCTCCTTCATGCCGGTGGGACCCCGTGGCGTGGACACCTTGTCCTTTGTCGTGCTCTGGGCTCGCTGCCCCACGCCGGGCAGAAAGACTGGGATATCTTCCAAGGCTGGGTAGGAATCTGGCTGTGGATCCTGGTTGCTGGCAGCTCGGATGAGGGATGTGGAGGTGCGGCACTTGGCGTTTTCCAGACACAAAGGTTTTAGCGACCTTTTGGAAGGATTGCTCCAAGGAAGGGCCGTTAGTTGTCGTGCACCTCAAAGCAAACGTATTTCTCTCTTGCGCAGTACCAGAGTCACTGACCTGGGAGCTGCCTGAGCTCTGAGAGTGACTGATCAGGGTATTTTAAATTATTCAGGGCAAGGCGCAAATGGAGAGCCAGCACTAACCCTCTGCGAGCCCAGAGATGAAACAGCCCTGGGTACAGGGACAGTCATCCCAGCCGCTGCAAGCATACAGATACGCTGACTGTCAGCTGAGCAGCTGTCTGCAGTTGATTGCCCTGAGTAACTTCTTAATTTTAGGTTTTTATCTGCAGCATTTGATCTAGCCTGGGCTGCAGCATAGTGATATTCTTCCAAGGTATTTAGCCGGCACGGCGTGCCTTACGGCGAGCTCTCGTCAGCCGAGAAACACAGATCTTAAGCACAACTTAAGCCTGGCATGGTGATGCTGCAGCTCTTTGCTGGTACCGTAATGGGAGCACCAGGGAAAGCTGGATCCATCCTTGGATCAGTTATGAATCAGTCTTTGTCGAGAAATCGCTGGTCCAGCTTGGCTCCAGTGCACAGCCTCTGTAAGATCTCCAGCCCGTTTGTGATGCTTCTCGCTAGGCAGACACAGAATGTAGGTTTAATGGTTCTTATTTACTGAAGCGTGTTATCACACTCGTAAAACTTTTTAGTGCCCTGACTCAGCGTGGTTTGAACCTGCTTCCCCTCGGCCCTGGTAGTAGGGGTTTAGCTCTGCTGGATGATTTTAGTGTTTTTGCTCACAGCCGATACGAAGATCACTTTCTGTGCTAGCTAGAACTGTTCAGCTTGGCGTGTTCAACAGCGTTTTAGTAAGGTATTTTGCATGTTTGTCTTTTAAATAAAGACTATTTTCCTTAGTCATATGTTGCCCTAATAGAAGTGTACTTCTGAAATGCCAAAAACAAAATTTTGATGATTATTTCTTTCAGGGTTCTCGGTGCTCTTCAGATGCTAACATGCTTGGAGAGATGATGTTTGGCTCTGTGGCCATGAGCTACAAGGGCTCCACATTGAAAATTCACCAGATCCGGTAAGAATAATTTTATGTTTTCTTACTGCAGGTCTTCTCAGAAGACTTAATCCTTAGTGCTAATATGTAATGAATTGAATGCCACAAGTGCAGGGTGAAAGGAATTTCTGGGTTTGCTTTTGTGACACAACAGGCTGTTTTGTCCTGATTAGGTCTGTAAAATCTGGAGGGTTGTGAAATGGAGACAGAGCCTGCCTTGGCACTGTTTCTGACTGACATCTTCTTTTTTGTCCTCTAGCTCACCTCCTCAGCTCATGCTCAGCAAGGTTTTCACAGCTCGCACTGGAAGCAGCATCTACGGAAGCCTGAATACGTGAGTCCATTGCAAATTTTATCCGTTGCACGTAAGCAGATGAATGTAAGAACACAGAAGACGCTTTTTTGAACCTTTCAGCTTCTCTAAAAAGAAATAACTTCATGCTCCACGATCTTTTACACCCTGTCACTAGTGTGCTCACCTTTTCTTGAGGTTTTCTTCCCTTCAGTTTGCTTTAAGCAAATGAATGAACCTGGTGGTGTGGTGAAGCTTCAGAGCGTAAGGTACAAAAGTACCTGCGCCTACCACAGGAGGAGGGATGAGGACAAAACCCTGGCATTGGGGAAAAGTAGAAGAAAAAGGTGTTACAAAGCAGTTTGGCTTCAGAGGGCTCGGTGTTTAGTTCTCTGTGTGTTAATTCATCCACCTGAGAATGTGGCTTAGTCTATGAAAGCTTTTTCTAGTGGAAGCCTGTGTTCTTCTCTTGTCCGTTCCGTTTGGGCTGTGATGGAGTAACACTGGGCTCTACTGAAATGCAAATCACTGGCTTTGTTCTATGTTTTATGTTTGCTGTAGGTTGCAAGACAGTCTCGAGTTCATTAATCAAGACAGCAATACACTGAAGCCTGACCACAGTACAATTATGAATGGACTTCTTGGGAATATAGGTAATAACAAACAGATTTTATTTCCTGATATCTTTAACTGAGTAATCGTAGGTTCTGGAAAGTGTTCTGAATAAAATTGAATTTTAAAAGGTAAAAGAAGAAAGCTAAAACTTAACAGGAGACTAATGTTGGTGGGGTTTGGAGGAGAATAAATTGGAGGATTCAAAGAGTTAGCAGTGGTTTGATATATACAGCTGTACATGTGTATATTAAATACATAATTGAAGTATTTAGATATACTTAAGTTCACATACAGAAAATGCTGGGAAAATAACAGTCTGCAGAACATTCTAAGCAACGTATCTCAGATCGAGCGGGATTGATGCTGCCTGGCTCAGTTCCCCGGTTTTATTTTTGTTAATAATTTTCACTCCGTTGTGTACTCTGGCCCCCCGAGCACGTGTGGCCGCGTGTTTCGTACTGGTCGAAGTTAACCTTGCACAGCTGCGCTGGAGTTTTGGCTCAGTCTAGACAGAATATCTTTTCGTTCTCTCCTCTTTCTGTCTGACCGCGGAAGCTAAAGAGTCTTGACAAACCACCTGGCACCTCTGGTTCCCAGCCTGTGTGGGAGCGCTGTGGGGAGGAGGCTCCATGAGCGTTAGATCCCAGAAAGAGGGGAAAGTCTTGGCTTTTCCCCTCGGGGATAGTCAAGCGGGTAGTAAAGCTGCTGGACTTCAGATTTTGGTTATTAAGTGGAGCAGCCTGACGAGCTCTTGGGCACATCCTCCCTTTCCCACGGATGCTGATTTTCCAAGCGAATGTCTGGTGTAGTAGGTGGAATAAGGGGCCTCTTTTGTATTTGCTTTCCATTACGTTGCTGTACGTAAAATACACTTTTCTAGAGGTGGAAGTGAAGAGTGAATTTGATGACTTTGTTACTCTAACTGGGTTTCTGGCTTTGACATTGTCCTATTTCTTGTTGGGTGTGTTGACTTCTTCACACTGACATTTGGTAAGACTAGACTTAAGCCTGGCCTTAAATGCTGTTCAGCTCAAAAGCCCCATTAACACCATTCCCTACAGTCCATTTATAAGGGAAGACAATTAATTTGTAAAGACCTATTATCTATTAAATACTTCCTGAATTTACTAAGCCAGGAAAGTTAAAAATACTCATTTTTCTTAACATTCGGTATTCCTTTCAGACTTGAGTTGCAATTTTTTTGTGACACGTGAGCGAGTGAGGTGCCAGGTCTGAGAGAGAGGGAACTCCCTCCGGTTACTTGTAGGGTTTTGCTGTGCTTCACACTTGGTAAGAGGTTTGCTCGAGCCCTGGTGCAATCGAAATGACAAATTCACATTCAGATAATGCAGCTGTTGCCTATGGACTTGGTCAGATTGAGGTTTAGCCAGTGCCGCCCGTTCGGCTGTGTGTGGCTCAGGGTGGCTCTTCCCTGGGGGGGCAGAAAGGACAACTGCCCCAGGAGGGGCACGATGGGATCGCCTGCTGGGTGAGGATGTGAAACTCCCTCTGTTCACTGAGCTGCCGGAGTTTTTGGTCGCTTTGGTGGTGGTTGTTGGTGGTTCCTGTTTCAGCGTGGAGGGAACCGTGGGTGAAGCAGGTGAAGGATTAATCTGTAACCGAAGCGTTTCCAGCAGCGGCGGAGGCTGCTCCTGGCTCGACAGCTCTTGCCAGCCCCGGGGTAGGAGAAGGGTCTCTGTGTTTTGGCTGAGAACCATTTACAAGCTGCTTTTTTGAGAGTGACTGGTTTAGGGAAGGGAAAAAAAAAAAAAGACATCACCAATCACATCCTTTCCTTGAAGGAGGGAAAACCTGGGAGAACAGAGGGAGCTTTGCTGAGGTGCAACCTTTGTGTTGCAGAAAATTTGGAGTGAGCGGTAGCTTCAGATTTGGGAGAGGGACTGACGATTAACTTGTTAAAAAC
>NW_009728144.1:0-5297 GCF_000703405.1 Apaloderma vittatum | reverse complement strand
TTGTGTTGCACAGTAAACGCACTCTTGCCCTGGTACATCCACAATCCAGTGTTACTTTTAAAACAGGCTACTGAGGCTGCTAACCTCGATTTTCTGTATGATTGGTTTGCTGCACCGATGTCCTGACTGGTCTCAGAACTACTGCTGCAGCCTCTAATCTTCCGTTGGTTCTGCTGAGATGAATTTCTGCCTGCCTGCTCCCCTCTCCTCCCCGTCACCTTCATCTCAGCACCCCCTTCCCGCCAGCGGAGATGTTGAACCAAACATTGTGCTCCACGATGAATCTCCCGCTTGTGGTCGAGTTTGGCTTTGAGCCTGCATAAATTAATCATTTGCAACTTCAAATAAATAAAAAATAAAAAGCCCTTGGAGAGAAACCCCGTCCTTCTATGGGAGATGGCGTGAAGCTGGGTCTATTATTCGAATTCGCTAAATACTACATAGTCCGACCGCGAGCCCTCCCCTTAAGCCAACGGTCTCAAGCGTAAGAGCTCCCGCGTCCGTTACTCTGCATTTCTGTTGGCTTTGTATCTTCTCCCTGCCCTGGTCCCCCCCTCCCTCCAGACCGTTCTGCTTTACTAACCTCATTCTTTCATGTGTATTTTACGTTTTTGCCGTGTAGGTCTTTCACAGCTTTGCAGCCCCAGGCGGGCGTTCTCAGAGCAAGGTCCGCTCCGCCTGATCCGGAGCGCCTCTTTCTTTGCAGGTTTGCCGTGTGCTGTGTCTGTGCTGTGTGCCTAGCCTAGCTGGGGTGACCAGACTGTGCGGATTCGTAGTTTAGCCCTGGAAATAAGATTAATTTTTTTTCTGTATTCATTCGTTTATTTGTTTGTTCGTTTATTTATTTATTTTGAAATACAAAACGGACAGCGACGTCTGCTGCCTTTTGTGGATACGTGCTTTAAATCCGCAGAGCACAGAAGCATTTTAATAGATTTAATGGTTGTGTTGTTTTGTTTTAGAAACTTAGAGATTTAATGGCAGATTCCGTATTTCTGGAAATAATATTTCACGGTAGAGTCAAGCTGTTTTGATCAGGGCTTGTTTCAACCAAAGTGTAAAAACTAAAGCTAACCTAGGTTCATTTAAAATGGACATTTCCTTGCTTCGAGTGGCTGGGTCTTATTTCCATGGCTGAGTAGCTTTTATTTCACACACATACGTGTAAAATACATCACATTTAAAGACTGTTGAGCCTGAGACACTTCTGTAGACTGTGAATCTGAACAGCTTACGGCTTAGCTGAACAACCAATGCACTGCTCATGATTTGAAATATTTGTCTTCTTCATGACAGCAATGCAAAATCATTAAAAAACCCGAGAAAGCTGATATATGAACGAAGTCATGTTTATATTTTTTTTTATCTGTACACTGAGCACTACCAACGTACTTTTGGTATGTTTTTCATCAAGAAACATCCATGTAAAGAAACAAAGTGTACTGAGTTTAGTTTGTACTAAAATATGTGCATGGACTTCAGAAAAAAACCCCAAAAACCAAGCCGTACAAGCTTTTCAGAGGAGTGTTTTGCCTTGTTCAGCTAAGCAGCCTTTCTTGGTGATGGCCTTGTGCAGTGCTGTTGATCTGAATTAATGAGCATGTTTTTTTGTTTCATTAATTACATGGAGATCTGCAAACAAGAAAGGAACCGTATATTCCCCTGCTAATTGGTGTTCCTTGTTTTACAGTTCATAGCAACCCCATGGACATGCCTGGGAGGGAGCAGAATGAGGACAGAGACAGCGGTATAGCGAGATCTGGTAATGGCACTTCGCGTCTTAACCCTGTAGACTCCAAAACTACCCAGTAATAATCGTCACTGAGGTGTCCGGACATCATCAAATAGTTTCTCCCATGCTGAAATACGACTGTTCTGTTTGGCTGCATGTAAGAATTAACGCATAACCTGTGCGTACAGGTGGTGTAGGTGTCAGGGGTGTTGGGCGAGGAGCCCCGCAGAGGTGATCGGAGCAGCGGCGCAGTTTATTAAAGTGCGCTGCCAAGCGGTTGAGCCGCATTAGGTATTGAAATGAGTTCGCAGCGTTTCTAAATGATACTTGTTGGCATCTCCTTTGCAAATTAATGGTAACATTAAAACGTGGAGTCGCCTCCACGGCACCCACCGCCTCCCCCTGATTCAGGGTACTGGATACGTAAGGCTGGGATTGGAAAGGCTGTTAAAGGATGTGATGTACCTCGCTCCTTCCCACAAAGGATTTATTTCCCCACACTCGGGGTTCCTGGGCAAGGTGCAGCCTGCGTGTTGGCTGTTACGTAAAGCTGCAGGGCCGTCCCACCTTGTAGCGCTTGTATATCTCGTTAATGGGGTTATAAACTGGTTATTTTTAGATAAGAAACCTAGATGGGCGAAAGAGAAAGCACTTGAGAAGCAACGCCAGTTTATCTCGAGGGGCTTCGTTTAGTTGCTGGTATTATTTTCCAAATGCTCTTTCCTTCTGGAGAGATTTTTTATGTATTCCTCTTCTTATTGCAGCATCTCTTAGCAGTCTGCTCATCACTCCGTTTCCATCTCCGGGCTCTTCGTTTAACAAAAGCTGTGCTAGCAGTTACCAGCGGCGTTGGCGTCGCAGTCAGACTACCAGCTTGGAGAATGGGGTCTTCCCTCGATGGTGAGCGGGGAACGAAGCTGCTGGGTGCTGCCCATACATTTTTCCACCGTTGTCAGCTCGATTCTGCTCTTGCACACGTACATCTGCTCTTGCCGTTGCTTTCTGCGGGGTATTGACAGAGGTGTAAGTCAGGCTGCCCTCCGACGCCGGAGCTTTTTTAGCATCTTGTTTTCTTCGTGGCGTTCCTTGTTGTGCGCTAGCTGGAAAGCCTTCGGCAAACTGTAAACCTGTAGGCTGTGTTTTGGAGGATAAGGAGCCCTGAAATCCTACTCAAAGCACAGTTCTTGGCAGAGGTGGGAGAGAACGAGAAAAGCGTATTCTGATCCCACAAATGCTTTGAATCCGGTGCCAGCTTTTGTGATTGCTTGCGTTAATTAACCGTTGCTCATAAAAAAAAAAAAGGCAAAGTGGATGTTATCGAAGGTGATGATTTGACAATACGTGCAAACAAAAGGTGTTTATTCAAGTTAAATATGCAGATTGAATGCGTGAGAATCCGAGGTACAACTTTAAGCAGCGGATTACATTCACTTTCTGTTTTTCGTGCTTCAAGGTCCATGGATGAAAGCTTTAACTTGTCAGATGACAGCTCTGGTCCTAGCCCGGGAATTGTTAGGAAGAAAAAGATTGCAATTGGAGTTATTTTTTCCCTCTCGAGAGACGAAGATGAAAACAACAAATTTAATGAGTTCTTCTTCTCACACTTCCCTCTTTTTGAGAGTCACATGAACAAGCTGAAGAGCGCAATAGAACAGGTAATCACAGCCTCCTTTGGTTCTTGCCCTTGTACTGCTCTGTGTCCCCCAGCCCTGTCAGATGGAGTTCCAAACTCCCGTTACTAGTTTACAAAAGTGGGGTTGCCTCGCCCTCAGGCAGCGGAATTGCGCCAGGAAAGAGCTTTGTCCACAGCGTCTCGGGTGTTGTTTCTCACTGCTGGGAGGAGCACAGTGCGGGGTGAGGGCAGGGCGGGCTGCGGGCATCGCGGGGAGCCAGAGCATCTCTGGGCTGCACAAGCTCCTGGAGAGCCCCGGCTCAGCCAAGGGGAAAAGGTGCTTTTAAGGCCACCTCTGCCTCCCTGCTTCAGCTGAGTCTGTTGGACCTCAGGGGCAGAACCTATAGCAAACTCCTTTCTTTCTTTTGTTTTTTTTTTAATTTTCTTCTTTTTTTTTTTTTAACCCCCTGATTCTGCCGTATTTGAAACTTTCAAAGATCAAAGTTTCAAATGTGCGGTTAGATTCGCTTTACTGCTCTCTTCTAGGAAATACTTAGAGGTTACTTTGCCGCTGCAATGAAAACTTTGGCCCCTTGTACTGCTTGAATGATGAAAAGCATGGAAGAAGCAGAGGCTGCGCATGCATGAGCCTCATGTGTCTGTCCTCAGATAGGAAAGCTGGCACTTGTACCATCATTTTATCACTTAAAAAAATATTTATTTGCATGATTAGTTGCATGAAAGATAAAGTCAAACACATGACTTTGTTTTCCATTTTCTGTGCTTCTCTAGCTGTGTGTTACTTACCTGTTTAATGATTGTTTTCAAGGCTATGAAAATGAGTCGTAGATCAGCTGATGCCAGTCAGCGGAGTTTGGCATATAACAGAATTGTGGATGCCCTGAATGAATTCAGGTGAGCAGCTCGTCTCCTGTCTTTTGTGTCTGTTTCTTCAAAAGCAAAGTCTGTTTTAGAAGGATCTTCTCCTTAGCGCAGGATAATTAACTTATGATGTATGAAGACTTCTGCAAAAGGAAGTGCAATAAAGGTGTTGGTGATGGCAGGCCGTTAGAGTCTGGGGGTTTACGTTTTGCCAGGTGTGTCCATCCATCAGGGCTCGGTGTGAGCAGGACGTAGACGATCAAGGCTTCCTGTGCTTTAGGTAGTAACGAAGCTCCCAGCAACCTCTTAAATCCTTTTTTATGACCCGTTGAGAGGGGACAAAGAATTGCAAAGCCACGTCAGGGAAATCCTCCTCCAGTGTATATTTTCCTGAGGTGTGAACAAAGCAAGACCTTTACCCTGCTCCGAACTCTACTTTAAAGGCATTTCAGATAACCGGTGATGGAGGAGGACGATCTTCTTCACACAGTAAAATGCACTCCTGTAATCTCTTGCTGTCGGTACCTGCAGAGCATCTCTGTTCAGCAGTTAATATACAAAGCAACGCAGATAAGCACACGCCTGGCATTTAACTGTATTTCCTTTCCGTAGTTTAAGTCATGGGGAGGGAATTAAGATGAAATCCATCTGTTTCGAGTGATTCATCTCCTCTCCGATGGGAGTGGCAGGGTGCTTCCTTTTACAACCAGTGTAGAGCTACTTTCTAAAGACATTAGGGAACACAGTGCTCTGCTGTTGTAAAAAAAGAAAATCCTGACGTCGGGATGGATTTTACCGACCCATGAAGGATCCTGAGGGCTCACGCGGTTTTCTACAATTCCACTCACGGCCTGACTGCCGCGGTGGCCGTTGCAGGATGAAGGCACAGTGTGTGTATATATGTTTTTAGTTAGTTAGTTAGTTTTTTAATTGTGTAGAACCTCAGCTCCGGGCAGTTGCGCGGAAGGGCAGAGGCCGCGTTCGGTAGGCGCGGGAGGGAGGGAAGAGCGAGCCCATGGGCTGGCGGTGAGAGGTGGATGGGCCGAGCGGTGCCAAGAGAGGAGCCGAGGC